>NC_072823.1:7500-167500 GCF_027744805.1 Dunckerocampus dactyliophorus
CTAACCCTAACCCTAACGCAAACTCCCTTCCAACGCGCTTTGCGCTCACGCGCATTCTAGAACCCTAATCCGGTACAGAAACCTAACCCTAACCCTAACCCTAACGCAAACTCGCAAACTCCTAAAGCAGGGTAAGGGTAATGGAGCCGGACTGAGCGGGAGCAAGGAACAGGAGGTCAGGACGTACAATCTGGCACTGAACAGATGCTGCTGCCTTGCTTAAGAGGAGTCCAGATTGCTGATTGCCCGCAGGTGCGCTCTGGCGTCTCCGCCCAGGCCGGCTGAGGTGCACTGCGGACAAATGGCAGACAGGCGGCAGCAGAGCGACAAGCAAAGCGTGACATTAATATTGATGATTTTGTTACGAACGGCTATGCCGGGACTTGGATTCCAAAATGCAGAGACAGCAAATTTGTAAAAGAGTTTATTAACA
Organism: Dunckerocampus dactyliophorus; assembly: GCF_027744805.1. Classification (NCBI taxonomy): domain Eukaryota; kingdom Metazoa; phylum Chordata; class Actinopteri; order Syngnathiformes; family Syngnathidae; genus Dunckerocampus; species Dunckerocampus dactyliophorus. The sequence goes on from NC_072823.1 coordinate 7,934, forward strand.
AAAGATGTCCACACGTGGAAAAACATACAACAAAAATACAAAGTACAACAGAAACCTCCTGGATCTAATCACAAGGAAAACGGTAGTATAACTAAGGGTGCTGCGGAAAACTAGCAGAGTGGAAAATACAAAAACACAAAAAGAAGGCAGAAAACTGAAAACACTGCTGAACAATCAAGCAGGAAAAAGACACTCACCACTGCGTTCCAAATTATTATGCAAATGATGTTTTTGTTTGATTTTCCAAAGTACGTGATGCAAATGATGATCAGCATAATTTTCAGCATAATACATCTTAACAGGTCAAGTTACATGTTAACATAGGACCCCTTTTTTGATAGCGGCTTCACAATTCTTGCATCCATAGAACTTGTGAGTTTATGGAGAGTTTCTGCTTGAATGTCTTTGCAGGATGTCAGAACAGCCTCCCAGAGTTGCTGTTTGGATGTGAACTGCCTTCCACCCTCATAGATCTTTTGCTTGAGGATGCTCCAGAGATTCTCAATAGGATTGAGGTCAGGGGAGGAGGGGGGCCACACCATGAGTTTCTCCCCTTTTATGCCCATAGCAGCCAATGAAGCAGAGGTATTCCTTGCAGCATGAGATGGTGCATTGTCGTGCATGAAGATGCTTTTGTTACGGAAAGCACGATTCTTCCTTTTGTACCATGGAAGAAAGTGGTCAGTCAGAAACTCAACATACTTTGCAGAAGTCATTTTCACACCTTCAGGGACCCTAAAGGGGCCGACCAGATCTTTCCCTATGATTCCAGCCCAAAACATGACTCCACCACCTCCTTGCTGACGTCGCAGCCTTGTTGGGACATGGTGGCCATGCACCAACCATCCACTACTCCATCCATCTGGACCATCCAGGGTTGCACGGCACTCATCAGTGAACAAGACTGTTTGAAAATTGGTCTTCATGTATTTCTGGGCCCACTGCAGCCGTTTCTGCTTGTGAGCATTGTTTAGGGGTGGTCGAATAAAAGGTTTATGCAGAACTGCAACCCTCTGGAGGATCCGACACCTTGATGTTCGTGGGACTTCAGCGACACCAGCAGCTTCAAATACCTGTTTTGTCATGATTCAGTGTTGTCGCTTTGCTGCCGCCTATCTGTTTTCTGTTGCAGTGCATACCATACTCCTAATCACTCATGAGAATCACCTGTGACCAATTACCCTGGTCTTTATCAGCCACTGCCAGACAACAGCCTGTTGCCAGTTATTCCTTTGCCAACCCTGCTTCCTGTACCTCCCTACCTTGGCTCCCAACTGGTCCTTATTACTCCTTGCCTTGCATTCGTTGTTATTCATAGTTACGTGTTTTTTCCTTCTCTGTATGCCGTTTTTGCTACAGCTTCCTGAGTTACCTTGTGTGTCTTTTTTCCCTGCCTTGCAGTGTTTTTTGTTGGACTTTTTGGCCTTAGCCCTGAGTATCTTAGTTGAGTGTTTTTGTATTTTTGTTGTATTTTTGTATATTTTATTACCTGCGGTAATAAAAGTACATTTTTCACCCAGCGCTGGTTCCTTCTGCATTTTGGGTTCCAACACTTGGCTCAGAGCCAACCGTGACATGTTTGCTGCTATGTAATGGCATTTTAGCAGCTGCTCTCTTAATCCGGCGTGTTTGTATAGCAGAAACCTTCCTTATTTTGCCTTTATCTGCACGAACCCGTGTGTGCTCTGAATCAGCCACAAATCTCTTAATGGTACGATGATCACGCTTAAGTTTTCGTGAAATATCTAAGGTTTTCATACCTTGTCCAAGGCATTCAACTATTTCACGCTTTTCAGCAGCAGAGAGGTCCTTTTTCTTTCCCATATTGCTTGAAAATGGTGGTCTGCTTAAGAATGTGGAACATTCTTCTTCAGTAGTTTTTCCTTTAATTGGGCTCACCTGGCCAACTACTTATCACAGAAGTATGTGATTGATTTCAGTGATCCACAGAGCCTGAGACACAATACCATCCATGAGTTTAACGGAAAAACACAGGATTTAATCTTTATGATACTTAAATACAATTTGCATAATAATTTGGAACGCAGCTGACCAGAGAGTAGCGATACAAGAACTAGCTGGAAAGAGCAGGTAGTTGGCGTAGGCTATGTAACAATCCAGCACTGGACTAGTGTCTGGCTGCAGCTTAAGAAGAGCGTCCTGAATTGCATGCAGGTGTGCCAAATTAGAACCTCCTGCCAGTACACGTGTGCTGCAACAGAAAACAGCCAGAGGGCAGCAGAGCAGCACACAGATCATGACATTACTCCCCCCTTTTACAAGACGGCCCGACGGCTTACCCTGGCTTGTTAGGGTGGAGCGAGTGGAAGTCCTGAATGAGCGACGGGTTGAGGATCCAGGAGCGGGCGAACCAAGAACGCTCCTCTGGCCCATATCCCTCCCAATCGCCCAGATACTGGATCCCCCTCCCCCGTTTTCTCGAATCCAATATGGCCTTCACCGTGTAGGCTGGCCATCAATGATGCGAGGCGGGGGTGGAGGCTCGACCGAAGGACACAGTGGACTGGGCGTAACTGGCTTCAGACAGGACACATGGAACACCGGATGCACCTTCAATGAAGGAGGTAGTTTGAGCTTGACGGAAGAGTCGTTAATGATAGAGTCAATGACGTAAGGTCTCACGAATCTCGGAGCCAACTTCCTGCTTGTCCCAGCCAAAGGTAAGTCCCGCGACGAAAGCCATACCTCCTGACCTGGTTGGTATGCGGGCGCGGGCACCCGACGGCGATCAGCTAGCACCTTGTTGCGTTCAGCAGTCCTTGATAATGCTGCCCGAGTGTCCTTCCAAACGCGGCGGGCCCGACGGAGGTTCTGTTGGACAGTGAGGATGGCGACTTCGGACTCCTGAGAAGGAAACAGTGGAGGCTGATATCCATATGCCACTTTAAAGGGTGACATACCTGTAGCCGAACAGAAGAGTGAGTTGTGAGCGTATTCAATCCAGGGGAGGTGGCTGGACCATGCGGCGGGACGACGATGACAGACGCAGCGGAGAGCTGCCTCCAAGTCCTGGTTGGCCCGCTCTGTCTGGCCATTAGATTGAGGATGGTAACCAGATCACAAGCTCACCGTCGCTCCCAACTCCTTACAAAAGCATTTCCATACGCGGGATGAGAATTGAGGTCCTCTGTCCGACACTATGTCGGTCGGGATGCCATGAAGGCGAAAAATATGTCGGACATGTAACCGAGCAGTCTCGAGAGACGATGGCAGTTTAGGTAGTGCCACGAAATGGGTCATCTTGGATAATCTGTCCACAATGTTTAAAATGACAGTATTACCATGAGATGATGGCAGTCCAGTAATGAAGTCCAGAGCTATGTGTGACGGGATGGGATCGGGAGTGGGTGCAGTAGCCAGAAGGAGGGCGACGGGAGGACTTACTCCTGGCGCAGACAGAGCAGGCTGCTACAAACTCCTTGACGTCCGCTGCAAGCGTGGGCCACCAGAACCTCTGTGATACCAGGAATTGAGTACGGCGTCTTCCCGGATGGCACGATACCTTGGATTCGTGGCCCCATTGTAACACCTCAGACCTTAGTTGAGCCGGAACAAATAATCTGCCCTCAGGACATCCTTCTGGAGGGTCCAAGTCGGCTGTGGCTTTGGTGACCCTCCTTTCCACCTCCCACTGGAGCGCCCCAAGTACTCTGGCTACAGGTACGATGCACTCCGGGCCCCTTTCCTTCTCCGCCGGGCCGAACACTCGGGACAGGGCATCGGGCTTGGTGCCCCGAGATCCGGGTTTGTAGGTGATTGAAAAATTAAAACGTGTAAGAAATAATGCCCAACGTGCCTGTCTGGAATTAAGTCTCTGAGTAGAGTTCTTATGGTCGGTGATGACGCTGAATGGATGAGTCATGCCCTCCAGCCAATGTCTCCACTCCCGCAATGCCAGGACGACGGCCAGCAGTTCCCGATTTCCCATGTCATAATTTCCCTCGGCAGGTGTGAGGCATCGAGAGAAAAAAGCGCATGGGTGAAGTTTCTGGTCGATCGGGGATCTCTGAGACAGGATGGCCCCCACTCCTGTATCTGATGCATCTACCTCAACGATAAATTGTAAAGCGGGGTCAGGGTGAGTAAGTACTGGTGCCGTAGTAAATAACAGTTTTAGTTTAGCGAAAGCTTCTTCAGCCTCAGGGGTCCACTTAAAAGGTACTTTAATGGATGTCAGCCTTGTCAGAGGTTCGGCCTTGATGCTATAATTGTGAATAAACCTTCTATGAAAGTTTGCAAATCCCAGAAACCTCTGCAAGTGCTTTCTTGTTGTAGGAGTAGGCCAATCGACCACCGCCTGGATCTTAGCGGGATCGGCTCTAAGCTTGTCCTTCTCCACAATGTACCCCAAAAATGTGACTGATGAAGAGTGAAATTCGCATTTCTCAGCTTTACAAAACAAGCGATTCTCTAACAGGCGCTGGAGGACCTGGCGCACGTGCTGTATGTGTTCCTGCAGAGAAGAGGAAAAAATTAGAATGTCGTCCAAATATACGAAGCAGAAAGTGTTAAGCATGTCTCTAAGCACATCATTAATGAGACACTGAAAAACAGCTGGCGCATTAGTAAGCCCAAACGGCATAACGAGGTACTCAAAGTGCCCTATGGGTGTATTGAAAGCCGTCTTCCACTCGTCCCCCTCCTTTATACGAACCAAATGGTACACGTTTCTTAAATCAAGCTTCGTGAAATATTTGGCAGAATGTAAGGAGGAAAATGCCGAGTCCATCAAGGGTAAGGGATAACGGTTCTTTACAGTAATCTCATTCAGACCGCGATAATCTATACATGGTCGTAGGGACCCGTCTTTCTTATCAAAAGAAAAATCCCACCCCTAGTGGCGAGGATGACAGCCGAATTAGACCTGCTGCTAGTGCCAAGGTGATGTCCTTTAAGGCTTGCTGCTCCGGACCAGTTACATTATATAATTTAGCATTAGGTAGAGGTGCCTCTGGTAGCAGTTTGATAGCACAATCATAGGGTCGGTGAGGCGGAAGACTCTGTGCTCTCTTTACTAAAAACCATATGCAAATCATGGTATACTTTAGGGACCCCAGATAAATCAATCCTTTCGGTGGTGGGTTGCACCGCTGAACCCTGAGGTACCACTGAGCGCCAACAGGTCTGGTAACAAAAGGTACCCCAACTAACCACCTGATTGTTCCTCCAATCGATGCTTGGGTTATGTATCTTCAACCATGTTAATCCCAACACTACTGGTGCCGACTGTGAAGGTATAATAAAGAACTTAATGGACTCATGATGATTTCCAGATAACTGAAGTGACAGTGGTACAGTTTGGTGAGTAACTCTAGCGAGCAACCTGCCATCCTTCGGGCTTTCCAATTCCACCTTCAAAAACCCCATACTGTTCACAAAATCTGAGTCTAAAACAGTCGTCGGCCCCTGAGTCCACTAAGGCAATTATTGACACATTAACACCTCCACCAGAAATCTTTCTTGGAAGGTGAAGTCTTTGCATGTCCTTAGGTTGAGCCTGCACCTGCCCCTCCTTCACATACTCACAGATAAGCTGCGGTGATCGATCTCTGGCGTGGTGACGATCCTGAGTTGGTATTGGCTTATTTGAGTCTGCGGGTGATCCGGGGCGCCGTGCAGGTCGATCCGGACACTTGGCCATACTGTGCTCCGCCCCTCCGCAATACAAGCAAAGATGCAGTCGGCGACGGCGGGAACGCTCAGCGGATGACAGACGCTGACCCCCCAGCTGCATTGGCTCGTCGATGGTCGACTCCAGTGACTCCTGGATGGGGCTCTCACGGTGCCCTGCGGAGGCGTCCACTGGTCTCGGCCATCTACCACGCTTGAGGGTCCTGAACGCTCCCACTCGATCAGCCACCGTTGTAACCTCCCGGTCTCGTTCCCTTAGTCGGTTGTCCAAGCGAACTGCCAGGTCAATGAGCTGTATCATCCTTAACAGCAAGCTCGTCCTTAACGCGAGCATGTAGTGCGTTGCGAAAAATACTTCGCAATGCCACGTCATTAAATCCACTCTCTGCTGCGAGCACCCGAAAGTCCACGGAGAAAGCTACAACTGAGCGGCCCCCCTGTCTAATGTCCAAAAGTCTACTGCCTGCCTCCCTGTCTTTAACAGGATGATCAAAGACTCTCTGGATCTCAGACAAAAAAATAGGGGTAATTAGTACGTACAGTGGGCTTGGCCTTGCTCACCGCCATAGCCCAAGCCGCCGCCTGGCCATTAAGCAAACTCATAATGAAGGCTACTTTGGCCGAATCAGTAGAATAAGTGCTGGGTTGCTGGTCGAAAACCAAGGAACATTGATGTAAGAATTGTTCGCATAACTCAAACTCACCCGTGTAACGTGTGGGGTGAGGAATGCTTGGCTCCCGCTGAGACAAAGCGAGCGGCGCGGAAGTAGCTAGTGTACTGTCCGCGGTTGCCATAGTATGAGTGATAGCGTTAACAGAGGTTTCTGGAACGGAAGTCTTACCCAGGCTTTCACGGATAGCGTTAACGCTAGTGGACAACACTGCTAACGCCGCCATTATCTCCTTAAGAGATTGCTCGTGGTTGCCGAGCATGTGTCCCTGATGAGATAAGGCGGAACGAAAATGCTCAACCTCTGCGGAATCCATGCTATGGCCGGATTGTTGTTAGGAACGGCTATGCCTGGACTTGGATTCCAAAATGCAGAGACAGCAAATTCGTAACAAAAGAGTTTATTAACAAAAGATGTCCACACGTGGAAAAACATACAACAAAAATACAAAGTACAACAGAAACCTCCTGGATCTAATCACAGGGAAAACAGTAGTATAACTAAGGGTTCTGCGGAAAACTAGCAGAGTGGAAAATACAAAACCACAAAAAGAAGGCAGAAAACAACTGAAAACACTGCTGAACAATCAAGCAGGAAAAAAACACTGTAGGGAAATACCCAACTGCAGGAAGGGAAGGCATACACTGTAGTAGCTGACCAGAGAGTAGCGATACAAGAGAACTAGATGCTGGAAAGAGCAGGTAGTTAGCATAGGCTGTGTAACAATCCGGTACTGGACTAGTGTCTGGCTGCAGCTTAGGAAGAGCGTCCTTAATTGCATGCAGGTGTGCCAAATTAGAACCTCCTGCCAGTACACGTGTGCTGCAACAGAAAACAGCTAGAGGGCAGCAGAGCAGCACACAGATCATGACAGATTTTGGCAAAAAAGTAAGAAAAATAAAAAATCCCTATCTCAAAAAATTTGCATATTTCATCCAACCAATAAAAGAAAAGTGTTTTTAATACAAAAAAGCCAACCTTCAAATAATTATGTTCAGTTATGCACTCAATACTTGGTCGGGAATCCTTTTGCAGAAATGACTGCTTCAGTGCGGCGTGGCATGGAGGCAATCAGCCTGTGGCACTGCTGAGGTGTTATGGAAGCCCAGGATGCTTCGATAATGGCCTTAAACTCATCCACAGTGTTGGGTCTGGTGACTCTCAACTTCCTCTTCACAATATCCCACAGATTCTCTATGGGGTTCAGGTCAGGAGAGTTGGCAGGCCAATTGACACAGTAATACCACGGTCAGTAAACCATTCACCAGTGGTTTTGGCACTGTGAGCAGGTGCCAGGTTGTGCTGAAAAATGAAATCATCTACATAAAGATTTTCAGCAGATGGAAGCATGAAGTGCTCCGAAATCTCCTGATAGCTAGCTGCATTGACCGTGCCCTTGATAAAACATAGTGGACCAACTCCAGCAGCTGACATGGCACCCCGGACCATCACTGACTCTGGGTACTTGACACTGGACTTCAGGCATTTTTTTTCTTTTCCTTCTCCTCCAGACTCTGGCACCTTGATTTCCAAATGACATGCAAAATTTGCTTTCATCCGAAAAAAGTACTTTGGACCACTGAGCAACAGTCCAGTGCTGCTTCTCTGTAGCCCAGGTCAGGCGCTTCTGTCGCTGTTTCTGGTTCAAAGGTGGCATGACCTGGGGAATGCGGCACCTGTAGCCCATTTCCTGCACATGCCTGTGCACGGTGGCTCTGGATGTTTCTACTCCAGACTCAGTCCACTGCTTCCGCAGGTCCCCCAAGGTCTGGAATAAGCCCTTCTCCACAATATTCCTCAGGGTCCGTCACCTCTTCTGATTGTGCAGTGTTTTCTGCCACACTTTTTCCTTCCCACAGACTTCCCACTAAGGTGCCTTGATACAGCACTCTGGGAACAGCCTATTCGCTCAGAAATGTCTTTCTGTGTCTTACCCTCTTGCTTGAGGGTGTCAATGATGGCCTTCTGGACAGCAGTCAGGTCGGCAGTCTTACCCATGATTGCGGTTTTGAGTAATGAACCAGGCTGAGAGTTTTTAAAAGCCTCAGGAATCTTTTGCAGGTGTTTTGAGTTAATTCGTTGATTCAGATGATTAGGTTAATAGCTCGTTTAGAGTACCTTTTCATGATATGCTCATTTTTTGAGATAGGGATTTTTGGTTTTTCTTTACTTTTTTGCCAAAATTATCAATATTAAAACAATAAAAGGCCTGAACTACTTCAGTTGTGTGTAATGAATCTAAAATATATGAAAGTAATGTTTATCAGTACATTACAAAAAATAATGAACTTTATCACAATATGCTCATTTTTTTTTAGAAGGACCTGTATATACTTATACCTGTATATATGAATATATATAAAACTCATATACTTAAAAACAATTAAGCAGACTTCAGTGTAGTGATTTACCCCATAGGGGTCTCCGTAACCACCATACCCACGCACAACCACATACAAAACACTATAATAACACTCACCTGGATGAGTCCCATGCAACAAAGCTGAAGGATTGCCTTGTCCAGAAACCCGCCGTCATATAATCCATTATCTCTGAAGTCTGCAAACAAAGATAACCAAAACTCCACACCCTGTCTGCGTAGAAAACCCCACCAAGATTCAATTCTTTGGTTGGTGGTACTGGCTCCCTCCAAGTAACTGTCAACGGTGCCGTCTGGAGGAATAGGAACGAGTAACCGCTGAAAGTCTCTTACACGGCCATTCTCAGTGCCAGGATCATCCCTCACAATTCGTGGGCAGCCCCCCAAACGTTGAACTGCTTCGATGTAATAGCCTCCAATCAGCTTCGGGTCACTGTTTGTGGTGTACGCGTTGAGCCAGATAATCTTTCTGGAGAACCCGTCAATGCTCCCGTTGATACAGAAGCCATATGGCTTCAGTTTGTCATATGAGTCCAGGTGTCAGATGAAGTTCGGCCCTTTGGAGAAGTACCTTCGTGGTCTTAAGCGCCTTGCTTGCCTGAATGCGACTCCTCTCGGATCCAGTTCCTTCAATGCCATTCGCACATCGTCTTTCCTCACCCGTAGTCCACTTTCTCTGCATTTCGCGTACATCCATCTATACCCGTGGAGTTGTCCGGAGTATTGCAGTTGGTACTTGATGGAATCAACCAGGACCACTACATCTGAATACGCTTTGCGACGAGAGAGCCCTCTTGCGCTGCAGATTCTTTTTAGGTGTCTCTGACTTACCTCGAACCCATGCTTACTGCTAAGCACTGTTTTGATATCTCTGTATTTTAGGCCCAACTCAAAATAAAACTCAATAAACTTATCCCACTCCATTGTCGTGTATGTTTTGTTTCCATTCTGAGCACGGAAGTATACGTACACGGAAGAGGGGGACCTCCACAGACGCAAAACAGTTTTGCGTTATCTCACAAATGTTTTGCGAGGGAACACAAAAGTTCTTTTTTTTTTTTTTTACCCATCATATTTTTTTTCTCTGTGTCCCCTCTGGGGCTCCGTAGTTTTTAACAAAGGCAAAGTCGCTGGGGATTGGTCGCGTCTCGGGTTCAGCCAGGAACAAGGGAATAAAAAAATGCTCCAGTGGAGGGTTAGACTTCAAGATCGCTGATTCGTTCATTTTACTGTCAATCAAAAACGGATTACGCCTCAGAAAGATCATCCAATCATCATGCAGAAACTGAGCGTCCGGGCCAGCCCACTGCCCCGCTGAGCTTCTGATGGGCAGCATTTATCCAATGACCGTGCAGTTTCGCCCAGTAGAACAACCCACTCTACATTTCCACACGATCTCCCTTAATAGAAGACAGATCAAATGGATAGTAAAACAATAGTAAAACAATGACTACAGACAATTACCGACATGAATAGAGTAGCAAATGAATAAAATAAAATTAATTCAAGCAAGACTCGTCAAAATTCAATAAAATCACCCTGTGCTTGACAGTTTGGACATTTTCACCTGGGTTTTCTTTGTTTGCGCCTCATCTCCTGTTTTGATCTCTTATTTAGTATGTTATACTTCCGGTGTTACTTCCGGTGTTGCACCCTAGGCAGGAGGCACCGACTTTACCTTTTGTGGATGTTATGATCGCTCGCGGTGTTGGTTAAAGCGCGTGTGCTTCAATTAAAGACTCGTTTTACGGGCACTTCGCTCCTGTCTCTGAATCCTAGCGTCACGCAACATGCCACAATTTCGGGGCTTTCTTATCTTTTGAAATTTTCTGAGCGTTTAGTGATCCAGTTGGTGTCGGCAATGCACTGAACAGCTGGTTTGCCAACCGTTAAAGAAAAAACACCGAAGAAGAAAACGAAGAAGAACTTGAACCGGGAACACCAAATTTGAATATCACAGCGGAGAACAAAACTCGAAGTAAGGCTGTTGTCTTAAACCATACACTCTTGGGTCTTGTGTAACTTTGTAGTTAGTTCCACGTCAGAGCGTTTTGTGAATGAGCACAAGAACTGAATACTAACAATGTGCAGCTGTTTCGCTACGAAATGATACTTAAAACGTAGTCTGTGAACGACCTGTATGCTTGATGCGAATTGCTAAAATTGTGATGATTGAAATACCCATAGTTCTGAATGTATTACATTTGCCTCTAATTGTGATGGAGGTGATCAACATAATCAAGGATGTCAAACTCGATCGTGCCATGAATGGCCGATATACACTCCAGGTTTTCTTTCCATCCGGTCACTAAAGCACGTGATTTTAATGGTCAACACCTCCTTCAATTTGAGCTAAGGAGCTAATCAATTAAATAACCTGCTGGAGAAACTGGTTTGAGAGAAAACCTTCAGTGATTCGGCCATAGACGTATACACGTAGACGTCGCATCGACAGCTGAGCCGTACGTGGACGTCGCCGCCATATTGGATGTGTCAAGCCTGCGTTGTAAAAATACATGTAATTGTACTTACTTTCAAAGTAAGTACAATTACTTTCAAAGTAAGTACAATTACGTGTATTTTTACAGCGCAGCCTTGTAAAAATAAATGTTGTTGTAAAAATACACGTAATTGTACTTACTTTCAAAGTAAGTACAATTACATGTATTTTTACAGCGCAGCCTTGACACATCCAATATGGCGGCGACGTCCACGTACGGCTCAGCTCTCGATGCGACGTTTACGTGTATACGTCTATGGCCGAACCACTGAAGGTTTTCTCTGTACTCTGTACTTACTTTCATAAAGTACATACATTTCGTAAAGTAAGTACATGTACATGTATTTTTACAACGCAGCCTTGACACATCCAATATGGCGGCGGCGTTGACGTTTCGCAGCAGTGGACAAGCCCCACTGGCACGTGAGATAGATCAACAATCAGTTCATTAGCATCGCTAATTTATGCAACCTGCTTTTCCTAGAAAATGAGTGACCTGGAGAGTATCAGCCAGCACATTTATGACAGGGTTTCATCCATCCAGTGCTTGTTGGATTTGTCAGGTAAGATTGGATAATTTAGCAGCATGTGTACAGTTGTAGTTACACACATCACAGCACAAAGAATACAAGACAATTCATAAATAAATTACAAATTTAAATAAACTAGTAGGTTATTAATACATTTTTGTAATTTATTTATTTTGTACCGTGAAGAATATTGAGGAAAGGGGTGTTTACAGTATAACCTAGCTAATACGCAACAACAGTAAAAACAGAAGACAGAATTGATATATGTGAAAATGTTTTTATAAGCAATAAAAAAGAAAATTAAGATAAATAATAAACTGCTAGTGGGAGTCGTGACTAGTGACAGTGTTCAGAAGACAGAACGTAGAGACACACTTCTGATGTTTGGTAACACTTTGCCTTCCCAGTGAAATACGTAAACAAACAAAGGGTGTCCAAAGTGTGACCCACAGACCAGACCGTGGCTCATTTGAGAAAACAATTGAAAAATAGATCAAAAAGACATAATGTAACAACAAAAACCTGAAATGTTGATACTAATGAGGAATACAACAAAGATTTGTCTTAAAATATATGTACAACTTGTTTTTTTGCCTTTTTTAAAATACAGCACGTGCTACCCGGCAACCCATCACTACAAATAGATTGCAGGCCTGTGGAAAACACTGGGTTTGAAACTGATATCGGATATCGGGTCAATATCAGCAAAATTCCCGAATATCGGATTATATCAGCCTGCATTTCAAATCTCCAATATTGGCACGTCGATACAAGCAGTTGATTCCAGACTCACAAAGTAGCAAGGAGCAGGAATGATGTGTGGCAGTTAAAAGACATTGCAACTGAGTGCTATACTTGTCATGCACTAGTTTCCCGTAGTGGCACGCAAATGGGAAGTTTAATACGACCAACCTCTTTGTGAACACGAAGTGGCGTCACATGCAAAAAGTCATTAACAGAAAAGAGCGATCCCTGTTGGTGGTGAGTAATGTCGGCTTGAAACGTTTTATTGACCACCTTGAGCCTCGCTATATTATGCCTAGCTGCCACTACATTGTGGATAAAATTGTACTCCACATGCATAAAGAAATAGAACGGGTGAGTTTTTCCTCATCCTTACTGTTGCTGCCTATTGTTGCTGAGTTATATCACTTGATCAAGCCTTTTCTAATGGGTCTGCCACAGGAACACATTTTGCTGGTCAATAATCATGTTGAAATTCCATTCCATTTTCCTCCGCTTATCCGGGTCCGGGTCGCGGGGGCAGCAGTCTTAGTAGGGAAGCCCAGACTTCCCGGTCCCCGACCACCTCCTCCAGCTCCACCGGGAGGACACCAAGGCGTTCCCAGGCCAGCTGTGAGACATAATCCCTCCAGCGTGTCCTAGGTCTTCTCCGGGGCCTTCTCCCGGTTGGGCATGCCCGAAACACCTCACCAGGGAGGCGTCCGGGAGGCATCCGGACTAGATGCCCGAGCCACCTCAGCTGGCTCCTCTCGATGTGAAGGAGCAGCGGCTCTACTCTGAGCTCCTCTCGGATGACCGAGCTCCTCACCCTATCTCTTAGGGTGAGTCCCACCACCCTACGAAGAAAACTAATTTCAGCCGTTTGTATCCGCGATCTCGTTCTTTCGGTCATGTCCCAAAGCTCATGACCACAGGTGAGGGTAGGAACATAGATCGAACGGTAAATTGAGAGCTTTGCCTTCCGGCTCAGCTCTCTCTTCACCACGACGGTCCGGTACAGCGACCGCATTACTGCAGACGCTGCGCCGATCCGCCTATCGACCTCACGCTCCAACCTTCCCTCACTCGAGAACAAGACCCTGAGATACTTGAAGTCCTCCACCTGGGGCAGGACCTCGTTCCCAACCCAGAGGGAGCAATCCACCCTTTTCCGACTGAGAACCATGGCCTCACATTTGGAGGTTCTGAGTCTCATCCCAGAAGCATCACACTCAGATGCAAACTGTCCCAGTAAACGCTGCAAGTCACAGCCAGATGATGCCATCAGGATCACGTCGTCCGCAAATAGCAGAGACGAGATCCTAAGGCCCCCTAACTGGACTCCCGCGACACCTTGGCTGCGCCGAGAAATTCTGTCCATGAAAATTATGAACAGAATCGGTGACAAAGGGCAGCCTTGGCGAAGGCCAACGTTCACCGGAAACAGGCTTGACTTACTGCTGGCAATGCGAACCAGGCTCCTGCTCCGATTGTACAAGGACCGAATGGCACGTAGTAGCGCGCCAACAGTCCCATACTCCCGGAGCACCCCCCACAGGACACCGCGAGGGACACGGTCAAATGCCTTTTCCAGGTCCACAAAGCACATGTAGACCGGTTGGGCAAACTCCCAAGTACCCTCCAGTACCCTTGCAAGGGTGTAGAGCTGGTCCAGAGTTCCGCGACCAGGACGAAAACCACATTGCACCTCCTGTAGCTGAGGTTCGACTAACGGTCGTACCCTTCTCTCCAGCACCCTGGAATAGACTTTCCCAGGGAGGCTGAGGAGTGTGATCCCCCTATAGTTGGAACACACCCTCCGGTCACCCTTCTTGAAAAGGGGGACCACCACCCCAGTCTGCCAATCCAGAGGCACTGTTCCCTACTTCCACACAATGTTGAAGAGACGTGTCAGCCAAGACAGTCCCTCAACATCCAGAGCCTTGAGGAATTCAGGGCGAAACTCATCCACCCTCAGAGCTTTGCCACTGGGGAGCGTTTTGACTACCCCAGATACCTCAGCCACGGTGGAGAAACTGTCCACGTTCGTGTCCTCAACCTCTGCTTCCTCTATGGAAGGTATGTCAGTGGGATTGAGAAGAGCCTCAAAGTATTCCTTCCACCGCCCAACTATATCCTCAGTCGAGGTCAGCAGGCCCCCGTCCCCACTGTAAACAGTGTGGACTGGGCACTGCTTCCCCTTTCTGAGGCGCTGGACGGTTTGCCAGAACCTCTTCGAGGCCGACCGAAAGTCGTGCTCCATTGCCTCACCGAACTCCTCCCACACCCGAGTTTTTGCCTCGACCACCGCCGAAGCCACATGCCGCTTGGCCTGCCGGTACCTATTAGCTGCTTCAGAAGTCCCACAAGCAATCCATGCTCGATAAGACTCCTTCTTCAGCTTGACGGCAGCCCTGACCTCTGGTGTCCACCATCGGGTTCGGGGTTTACCGCCACGACAGGCACCGACCACCTTGCGGCTGCAGCTCCGATCGGCTGCCTCAGCAATGGAGGCACGGAATAGAGCCCATTCGGACTCAATATCCTCGTCCTCCCCCGGGATACAGGCGAAGCTCTGCCGGAGGTGAGAGCTGAAGACTCGACGAACATGTGGAAATGATCAATACTATCAACATTTTTTTAGACCATTTTTTCCATGAATTAATAACTGTATTGAATGGTTGCATTTCTTATGCAGTGTAGCGAGCGACACTGCCTATGAGCGCGCACCATTTTGCACTGTTTATTCACATTGCCGACCAAACGCCTCAGTAAGCGTTGGCTGTCGGGTTGGTGTAGTTTATTTTTCCCAGTTGGGAAAACTGAAAACGATAGTGGCATTTCAGGTGTGCGTACAAGTTGGTCATGTTCCCCTTCTTCCTCGTCACTGCTTTGGAACAAATGCAACATATCGGTTCGTCTGTGATCATGTGCTCACTTTGTTCATTCTGTTTAAGACTGAAATATTCCCACACTGGGGCTGTTGTGTTCTCCTTGGAAACCATGGCTTCTGTGCCTTCATTCATGTTAGCGTATGCTTTCTCACGAGGCTAATTTGCTGCTAGCTTGCTTCTCAAGATTCAAGAGTTTTATTGTCACATGCATAGTAAAACAGGCAGTTATACTATGCAATGAAATTCTTATTCTGTTCATTCATCCCAAAAAAGAAAGAAAACACAAGAAATAGAATAAGAACATCCGAAACATAAATCCCAATACATTAAGCAACAACAACAGAAGAGACATTAATACAAATAAATAAATAATAAAGTGCTATGAGTGTGTGCGTGTGTTGCGTGCAGTGTATGTGAGTGCTTCATTGAGAAGATGGCCTGTGGGTAAAAGCTGTTCGCCAGCCTTGTGGTCCTGGACTTCAAACTCCTGACTTCTTCATAATTTGTTGGGTGTTGTGAGACCAGGTGAGGTCCTCACTGATGTGTGTGCCAAGGAACTTGAAGGTTTTCACCCTCTCCACCTCAGTCTCATCAATAAACAGGGGTCTATTACACCCACGGTGTAAGAAGGAGAGGTTCCGCAGGTCCTTCATACCGACCGCTATCAGGCTCTACAACACCTGAACCATTTTGTATTCACTATGTCACTATGCATTCTTTACTTGTGTATCTTGCTTGCTGCTGTAACAGGTGAATTTCCCTGCTGTGGGATTAATAAAGTACTACTACTACTACTACTACTACTACTACTATGCAGCTCCTTTTCCCTTGTTCTTGGGTCGATGATCATCTCTTTGTTGGGTGATTTGTTGGGTGTTGTGAGACCAGGTGAGGTCCTCGCTGATGTGCGTGCCAAGGAACTTGAAGGTTTTCACCCTCTTCACCTCAGTCTCATCAATAAACAGGGGTCTATGCGGCTCCTTTTCCCTTGTTCTTGGGTCAATGATCATCTCTTTAGTCTTATCTGTATTGAGAAGGAGATTGTTATCATGACACCAAGCTTTGAGGTCCGCCACCTCTCTTCTGCATGATGTTTCAACACCACGAGTAATCAGTCCGATGACTGTAGTGTCATCCGCAAATTTAATGATGCTGGTGTTGTTATGGGAGGCCACGCAATCATAGGTGAAGAGCGTGTAGAGGAGTGGACTCAGCACACACCCCTGTGGGGTCCCAGTGCTCACAATTCTTGAGCTGGATGTGCGATTGTGGACTCTGACTGACTGGGGCCTGCCTGTGAGAAAGTTAAACACCCAGTTACAGAGGGAGTTTGACAGGCCAAGTATGAGGGGCTTATTTGTGAGTTTGTGGGGGCTGACTGTGTTAAAAGCAGAGCTATAGTCTATAAATACCATTCTGACATATGTGTCCTGAATTAGGGCATATACAGTACAGTATATAGGGTGATAGTCATTTAAGCAGGTCACGTTGCTCTTCTTGGGTACGGGCACTATGGTGGTGGACTTACAGCAGGTCGGTACAGATGCTTGTGCAAGCGACAGGTTAAATATGTCAGCAAGCACATCAGCTAGCTCTGATGAGCAAACCCCAAGTGCACGGCCTGAGATGTTGTCTGGGCCTGCTGCTTTTCATGGGTTTGTTTTTTTTCAGAATCCTGCGCACATCAGCTGATGTCACCATGAGAGGTGAGTCCTGTGTGCGCCCCAAGTCCAGCCACCCTCTCTGCTCATCAGGAGTTTGGGTGTCAAAGCGGGCATAGAACTTGTTCAGCTCATCTGGAAGTGTGGTTTGGCTGGATGTGGCTACGCTACTCCGCTGTCGATAGTCTGTGATGTGCTGGAGCCCCGCCCACATGCGCCGAGGGTCTGAGGTGCAATAGTAGCCCTCCAGCTTCTGTCTGTACTGTCTTTTGGCCTCTCGTATGGACCTCCTCAGGTCATATCTGGCCTTTTTGTAGTCATCAGCGGTGCCCATGACAAATGCAGTCGAACGAGCAAGTAGCTTAGCCCTTTACCTCACAGTTCATCCACGGTTTTTGATTGGGATATTTTCTATAATACTTGGTGGTGGTAACAGTCTCTATGCATGTGCTAATGTAGCCAGTAACAGCAGAAGCATATTCATCCAAATCAACAGTACAATCTTCCCTCCCTGCTGCAGTTCTAAACACATCCCAGTTTGTGCAGCCAAAGCAGTCCTGAAGTACTTGATCAGTTTCTTCATTCCACACTTTAACTGCTGTACTTACCAGGGGGAGCTTGCTTGAGAAGTTGTCTGTATGTTGGATAAAGGAATATGGATATGTGGTCGGCCTTTCCAAACTTGGGTCTTGGAACAGCCATCAAAGCACCTTTCATGTTGCTGTAGACTTGGTACACTTGTAGACTTGCACAAAGAGGCTGACTCAGAAGAGGGTTCGCTCTCTCTCTACATTCCACTATAGAACCAATGTGCACAGACACACACAGAGTGAACCCTCTTGTGATCCAGCCTGTGTGGCACAGAGAGACGAGGAGATGAAACGCACACGCATGCATGCACATGTCAATTTATCGAGGATGGCATAATTATCGATTTGACATTGGATCAATCGGCCGATATTCAAGGCTGCAATATCGTATCGGAAGTGAAAAAGTTGTATCGGGACATGCCTAGAAAAGTGAAGGTATCTGTACTTTTACTCATATCTTTTTGAGTAA
Source organism: Dunckerocampus dactyliophorus (assembly GCF_027744805.1). Classification (NCBI taxonomy): domain Eukaryota; kingdom Metazoa; phylum Chordata; class Actinopteri; order Syngnathiformes; family Syngnathidae; genus Dunckerocampus; species Dunckerocampus dactyliophorus. The sequence continues at coordinate 26,004 of NC_072823.1, forward strand.
TTTACAACAATACTGCTATTTACATATTGTATTTTTAGGATGAAAACCTTCAAGTTCCTTGGCACACACATCAGCAAGGACCTCACCTGGTCTCACAACACCCAACAAATTATGAAGAAGTCCCAAAGGAGGCTGTACTTCCTGAGAAGACTGAGGAAATTTGGCATGTCCACCAAAATCCTTAGTTGCTTCTATAGATGCACTATGGAAAGTGTCCTTACCGCCTCCATCACTGTTTGGTACAGTAACTGTACAACACGAGATAGGAAGGCACTCCAGCGGGTGATCAAGACCTCACAGAACATTGTTGGGGCAGCCCTCACCCTTACTGCAAGACATTTATAAAACTAGAGTCCTACGAAGAACACACAACCTCATCAAGGACAGCACACATCCACAACACTCATTATTCACACTCCTACCGTCAGGCAGACGCTACAGGAGTTTGAAGTCCAGGACCACAAGGCTGGCAAACAGCTTTTACCCACAGTCCATCAGGCTTGTCAACGAAGCACTCACGCACGCCGCACGCAACACACGCACACACTCATAGCACTTTTATTTATTTACTTATTTATTTATTCATTTATTTGTATTATTTATCTGTATTAATGTCTCTTCTGTTGTTGTTGCTTAATTTATTGGTATTAATGTTTCTTATGTTCTTATTCTTTCTTGTGTTTTCTTTCTTTTCTTGGGAGAATGAACAGAATAAGAATTTCATTGCATAGTATAACTGCCTGTTTTACTATGCATATGACAATAAAACTCTTGAATCTTGAATCTTTTGGAGTGCTAATTGTTTTTCCTCTCCACATCTAGATGTGCCTCAAAATAAAATGAGATCACTTGGACAAGAAATTCTTTCTCTAGAGAGTCTTCTGGAAGAGTTTGAAAAAAGCGTTGGCCGTCAGAAAGATCAATTTCATCATTTGAAGGTAAACTGTTTGTTCAGCTATTCTCACTGTACTCAGCAGTCCTGTACTTTTTTGGTTATTTTGCTCATATCTAACCCACTCTGCTCTGGTATGGTTAACTTTCCTCCAGGGACGACAGTAATCCCTTGTTTTTAGACTCTGAGGCAGCAACAACGCCTGAACGTGTTCCCACTTGAAACAAGTTCAGCAGCCACCGTTCTTTGTGTTTTTTTGGTTGTTTCTTGAACTTTTTATTTTTTTATTTTTTATGATGGACTATATTATTAATGTTTTCCGAGATCACTATTCAAACTACATGTGAGAACAGCGCACGTATGCGACATTTTCACTCTGATTTCATGTGACTTCTAGCTACAATTACTCTTGTCCCACCACCCTCCAGCCCCCGTCTGAACCTGTAACAAAAGCAACTGGCTGTGACGTCACGTGCAAACCAGCAATTTTGAAAATGCACACACTAGGCTAATTGGAGAATCGAAATTGTCTATGTGAATGGTTGTTTGTGTATATCAGGGGTCGGCATCGCATCTCTTCAGTCTCCTTGTTCTGTGATTTTTTTCTTTTTTTATTTATATTTTTTTTAACACCAGAGCGGAGGAAATGTGTATTTCCGAAAAGAGTTTGAATACCCGACTCACCACAAATCTGTGAATGCATCTGGACTGTGCTCTGACTGCGCATTGTTGAGCAAGGGAAGGGGTGGTGGTGGCTGTGTGTGCAGTGATAAACAAAAAAAGACGCCGTGTGAGTGTGCTACACCGGCAGTAAGCTATCCATAACCATGAATACGTCCCTAAAAATAAAAATCTCAGAGGAAAAGAGTTTCATTCTGAATGGACATATTCCTTTGCCTTACTGCCAATGATGTTGGCCTACCCATCCGTGTGCTTGGTATGCGGTGAGAAATTAGTGAGCCATTTCAGAACTACTACGGAAGGTTGAGCAGAGCAAACAAATGTTCAAGAAGACTCTCCAAACTCAACCACACCTGCTAGTGTTTCTGCAAAAGGGGAATACATGACCTAATTGTTCATAAAAATATTAGAGCAGCTATTCTCCGGGGGGAAAAAAACAAAAAAAAAAAAGGAAATTATTCCAAAAATTAAAAAAATGCCTTCCTCAGCAAAGACAGAACCAATAGAATGACAACAAACATCACCAGTAGGCAAACTGATAACATTAATGGGCGCCACGCACGGGACGCGACAGATTGGGATTGGCGAAACTCCTCGCCAACGTATAGCAAACCCTTCACACGGGAGGCAACGAGCGGCTGTGACCAGCTACACCGGTGTTCACATTCAGAGCGAATTGTATGAGTCTTCCACGGTTTCGATTGGCTGTCAGATGTAGAGGGAATTCAAAGTACTTCAAAGGAGGAAAAGCAGCCGGTGTTGACCGAGTACTCTTGCTCCCAGCAAGTTCCCATGCCGCTGCTATTTTATTTATAGCTCTATATTCTTTTTTTGGGAAAAGTCAAATAGCTCCGGGAAATCTGACACGGCAAGCATAGCGTATTGATTAGCATCCTGTCCGCTCATTGGTCCATCATTGAAACTCCCGCTGATTGGTCCTCTTTGGGGCAACAGCGATGAAAAGTTTAACATTTTTCAACTTTCTGGGATCGCGTCGCAAGCCACAGACTTTCACACGCACTAATTTCGTGTGTGGCTTGGCTTGACGGTGACACGAGGTAATCGCCCTATCGCGCAGGTTCCATTGAAAATGAACGGAGTAGAGGCCATGTCACCTCCTGTGTGTGGCGCCGATAATTCATTGCAAGCATGTCAAATTGCCTGTGATGAGTTACGTGATATAAATGATACTGAGCAGACAGCACTGATACACAGATGTGAACTATGATGGGCTGGCATTTATGTTAAAGTTGGTAGGCCTGTCACGGTCACAAATTTTGCTGGACCATAATTGTCCTACACATTATTGCCGATAAACTATATTATTGTCATTATTTTGAGGCCAGTTTTTCATGAATGTAATTAGAATATAGGGCATAAGCCATATTTTTTGGCCCACCACACACACACGCACACACACACACACACACACACACACACACATATGCACAAGTGACACAAATGAGGAAAAGTGGGTTTAGAAAATAGGTGGATGGCATCAATGGCACTTTTAATGTGTTTTTAAATAGTACATTTTCACTGTTTTCAGGAACTGGAAGAGTTATTCCAAAAGCATGTTGAGAGTCTCCAGCACCTTAAGGACAATGTACCTGCTCATATGCCCAAGGAAAACGGTCCTGAAATGTAAGGAAACTATTTGCTACTTGTCATTTTCCAACAGAACACTGTGCATCCAAGGTGTCCCTCATCAGCGCCAACTCACCACCAGCGGGTGACTGGTTGACTGCTCCTCCCCTGTCTTCACCCGAGTGTCAAAAACATACTGTATGGCAAATACAATACACTCTACAATACACTGCAATACAAATTTGATAATCGAACTTCATCCGAGGGTGTCCTGGTGCCAAATGCACATGAGTGAACGTGGTGTTGGTTATGGACGGTGTGTGACGAGCACTGACGTTCAGTAACAAAGCACTGCTTGGGTTCAGGTGAGGGGGTGAGGTGTTCCTGCCGATCATATCTCTCCAGGTCTCACTGTCGTTGCCAATGTGAGCGTTGCAGTCCCCCAGTAGAACAAGGGAATCAATCCTCCTAGAGGTCACTCTCCAGTGCTCTCTAAAGGGACCTGCAAAAGGGCGGGTATTCTGAAATGCTTTTTGCCGCATTAGCATAAACAGCTGTCAGACAAGTGGAGGGAAACTACCATGTCGTTCACTGGGTTAGACTCCAACGTACAGGCCGTGAGCCAGGGGGCAACAAGAATTGCCACCCCTGCCCATTGCTTCTCACTGCTGGCAATGCCAGGGTGGAATAAAGTCCAGCTCCTCTCGAGACTGGCAAGCGCTCTGGAACCATTCATCAAGGTTAGTCCGACTATATCTGGCCGGAACCTCTCCACCTCGCCCACCAGCTCAGGCTCCTTCTCCACCAGAGAGGTGACATTCCTCGCTTCTGCAGCCGAGGATCAGATCGCCATCGGCTGCCACCCAACTGAATCTGCACCCGACACGTTTGGCCCCTCCCATAAGTGGGGAGCTCATTGGAGGGTCCTCAATATGGTGGTTAAAAAAATGTGAAGAGGAATTTATCAGGTTTCTTGATTCTCACTGGCCTTCTGTGGACAACCACAGCAACAATATGGGCCACCATGAAAATGCATTAGACATCCCTGCTCTGCTTAAAATTAACAATGTGGCTACTTGTCCCTTTCTTAATTGTGAAAACTCAAACTTTCTTGAGGCCAGTATGGGTAGTAACATCAGCTCCCCAAATGTAAATCATTTCATATAAACATGGTGACTGATAGTTACTTTGAATTATTATGAGGGATGACCGATAACGGACTACTGATATTGGCATAAAAATCGGTCAATATCGCTATTAGTTTTTTTTCCCTATAATGAAAACAGTTGTTTTTTGTTTTTGTTTTTTTGAAAGAAAAGGCTGTATATAGGTCTATGGCACTGGTTGGCAATCTGCAGCTCCGGAGCCTCATGTGTCTCTTCAGCCCCCTTGTTGCAGCTTTTTTTTTTTTTTTTTGAAACAACGAATCGGAGGAACTGTGCATTTTCAAAAAGAGTGAGAGAAATATCTGACTCACCGCAAGTCTGTGAATGCATCTGCACTGCTGATTGGATGAGGAAGGAGAGCGAGAGGGACACAAAAAAGACATCTTGATTGTCTTGAGTTATCCATAATTATGAATTTGTCCCTAAAAAGAAAAAAGTCAGAAGAAAATGGAGTTAAATTCTGAATGCTTGCTCGCTCTGTGCCTGACTAAAGTTATGGCTGGTGTGGAATTATTTCCAAGTAGGAATGTTACAATCCGCGTAGGATGTCGGGTGTATTTTTATTCGTATAGATGTTTGTTAGGTAGATTACTTCTTCCTCTTCAATTCAATTTTGTATCGGATGAATACTGAGTATTGGACCACAGTCATAGTGCTCTGAATTTGAAGTCCAACTTTAAGCCTTTCAAACTCATGGATGGGAGCTTCAGGACAAGATAAAAGGTATGTAGGACATAAATGCACTTTCATATCTATCTGCTGGTGACATTTCATTCAAATCTGATGGTGGGAAATATGTTAATTTTGCCCTGGAATGACTGTGTAAATGCAATTTGCAATGTGGCGTGTTAACCAATACAGCGTGCTGCTGCGCTGCCAGTGCGAGAAACAGGGAGACACTCAATTGACGCTTAAAGAGTTAACCGAGAAAAAACAAAATACGACAAAGATGCGTTAATTCCACGGCAGGAGATATGTGAGGTCACACATCTGTATTGGTTGACATCAGAATCGGAACTTGGGAGTGGGACAATATCGGCATATTGGCAAAAAACAACCAGTATCTGACATCCCTTATTATTATTATTATTATTATTATTTTTTTTTATTATTTTATTATTATTATTATTAATAAAACAATTATATCTGCATTATTGATTTGAATCGTGACATTTTAAGAACTGTATGATCATCTCTTTTTAGAGAAAAAGAGCCTTCTACCAACCACGGTCAGGCAACAAATGTGGAACCCATCCAGCACGAAGTTGCCAAATACATCAAGTGTTACGTCAGAGAGATGGAGTTCATCACTATGGCTGAGTTTGAATGCATCCCCCAGTAAGTGTAGTTTGATAGATAGATCAGTACATCGGCCACACGTCACGTCCTTTCTGGGTTTGAATCTTGTTTTAGACTATAAGTATGAAACACTCCAGCAAATAGTTGACTGGGATTCGAGCTTATCTAAATACAGTGGTATCGTGGTTTTCGTCATTAATCGGTTCTGGCGAAAACCCAAACGTATGAAAACCAAATCCATTTTCCCCATAAATAATGTAAATCTAATAAATCCCTTCCAGACACCCAAAAATATGAACACAAAACATATTTTATAGAGAATAATTAGAGTTTTTACATTCAGAAAACCATGCGAAATGCATATACAGTAGTCCTTCACCATTTCGTGCTTTTAATTTTGCAGCTTTATGCTATCACGGCGTGTCAGAAATATTTGAACTACATGATTGCAATGTCTGAAGACATTGAGTGTGAATGCCCAACCCTAATGAGGTGGGGGGGAAACAAAAATGAGCAAAAAAATATATATATGATGTATGTTAAATGTTATTGGTAGCCTTAATGTCTAGATTGTGCTGAAATTTGATGATGGAATTGTTAGAATTCGTTGAAAAATGTAGTTGAGTCATTAAGATCAAAGGAATATCCATAAGTTAATTCATTTTCTGGAAAAATGGGAATTTAAATAATTTTTAAAGTGAAAAATAGATATCCTTAATTGTGATGAATGATTTGATGTTGGAAGTAGTTGAGTAATTGGGATCGAAGGAAAAGTGGGAATGTCGGGAAAAGTGGGCATTTTTGGAACGTTAGTTTGAAACCCTGCCCTGAATGTGTGGAATGTTTTCATCTTACTCCTTTTTGGACTTGAAATTGTGAACTGTAAAATGTGATGAATTCCAGTGTTACTGTCTGCATGTTCAAAATAAATGAAAGCCTAACCATCAAATGCAGAGATCGTAGGTCTGCTTACACATATTCACATTTTAGAGGCTGAAATTAGATTATATTTACATTTTTACTTAATAATAAAAAATTAATACCCAAATAGTTGTTGATTTATTGGCTAATTGATTCATCATCAATTCAGTGATTAGTAGACTATTTACTGAGTCAAGAAAAACTCAAATCAGTAGGAACCCTTCACATCAACTTTGACTTTGGAAAAAAAATGACCGACATGTTTTCCCTTTTTACTGATATGATGCAGACACCACCTATCACCGCCTATCTCTTTGCTCCAAGGCTAGCTTTAGCTTTAGCCTTGGCTCGATAGCTAACTGTCTGGCAGAACAAAAGGGGACAGTGGTTGGCTTTCAGTGGTTGGCTGTAGGTAAGAGGATTGGCCAATCCCCCAAAATTGAGGAAATCAGTGCAGATCGACATGTGACTCTAAATGAATTAGGAATATCTCTGCTAAAGGTCATATAACATTCTAATCTTCTCCATTCAGGTACATGAAAGGACGAGTGTCATACAGTCAAATCAATGCAGCAGTGCAGAGCATTAATACAGCCGTTGCAGCCAAGTATAAAATCATCCGCCAACCTGTGAAAACTCTGAAAAACCATGCACGCAAGCTGCTCCAGCGCTTCAAGGATCAGGAAACCAAGGACACCAAAGGTACAGAAAAGTATAATGAATGCCATCACGGGCGACAGCCTCAGTTTTATTCCATGAATCTGTATATATGACGTGTACTGCAGTTATTCACTACCATGATGGTATCCCAAAAATCCTCCCTTGTCAGGAGTCTACAAGCTACGGCACAACGGCATATACAGTACAGTGGTGTGAAAAAGTGTTTGTCCCCTTCCTGATTTATTCATTTGCATGTTTGTCACACCAAATTATTTCGGATCATCAAACAAATGTAAATATTAGTCAATGAAACGCAACTGAACACATAATAAAACTGAGACTGAGATCTACCAATCTGGAAAAGATTATGAAGCCATTTCCAAAGCTGTGGGACTCCAGCCAACCACAATGAGAGCCATTATCCACAAATAGCAAAAACATGGAACAGTGGTGAACCTTCCCAGGAGTGGCCGACCTACCAAAATGACCCCAAGAGCGCAGCGACGACTCATCCAAGAGGTCTCAAAAGACCCCACAACAACATCCAAAGAACTGCAGGCCTCACTTGCCTCAGTTGAGGTCAGTGTTCATGACTCCACCTTAAGAAAGACACTAGGCAGAAACGACCTGCATGGCAGCGTTCCAAGACCAAAACCACTGCTGAACAAAACAACAATAAGACTTGTCTCAGTTTTGTCAGAAAACGTCTTCATGATCCCTAAGACCTTTGGGAAAATACTCAGTGGTCTGACGAAACAAAAGTTGAACTTTTTGGAAGGTGTGTGTCCCATCACATCTGGTATTTCAGAAAAGTAACATCATTGCAACAGTAAAACATGGTGGTGGTAGTGTGGTGGTCTGCGGATGTTTTGCTGCTTCAGGACCTGGAAGACCTGCTGTGATAAATGGAAGCATGAGAATGTCCGGCCATCTGTTGGTGACCTCAAGCTGAAAGCAACTTGGGTTCTGCTGCAGGACAATCATCCAAAACACACCAGCAAGTCCACCTCTGAATGGCTGACTTTGGAGTGGCCTCGTCCAAGTCCTGACCTGAATCCTATTGAGATGCTGTGGCATGACCTTAAAAAGGAAAAGCCTCCACTGTGGCTGAATGACAGGAATTCTGCAAAATTCTTCCCCAGCGCTGTAAGAGACTCATTGCAAGTTATCACAAACGCTTGATTGCAGTTGTTGCTGCTAAGGGGGCCAACCACTTATTAGCTTTAGGGGGCAATCAGTTTTTCACACAGGCACATGTAGCTTTGGTTTGTTTTTCTCCCTTAATCATAAAAAGTTTCATTTAAAAACTGCATAAAGTGTTCAGTTGTGTTGTCAATGACTAATATTTACATTTGCTTGATCATTTACAAACATGCAAAAAAATGGAGTTGAACAACTAGTCTGGCGTTAAGAATCGGTCTCATTGATGTGTTTAAAATTTCTCAGGTCAGTACTTTGTGGTGGAAGAGGATTTACGTGAATTCACCCAGATGAAGATGGACAAGCGACTTCAGGGAATATTTAACATGTTGCGACACTGCCAGCGCTTACGGGAGCTGCGAGGAGGAGGTGTCACCCGTTACGTGCTGTTATAAATACATTAAAAAAAACGGATTCTAAGTCAAGGGTCTTGGATTCTGTTTTCTAGTCTGTTTTTGGTGTTGTAGAATTATGTGCTGTCACACTTTCCAGCCATCCATTTTCTACAGCATTGATATTCAACTGGTAACACAAAATTCCAACCTATTTTAAACCAGTAAATACCCTGAGACAAAAATTAGTGCATCCTAAAGACAAGGCTCCAAACCAAAAACAGAGCAATGTGGTCTATTCCATCCACTGTAAAGATGAGGAATGCAAAGAGCACTATATTGGGGAAACTAAGCAAATGCTCCAAAAAAGGCTTGGCAGCAGTACATCTACACCTTAAAGCTACCAATCACTCTTTTGAGGACAGCGAGGTAAAGATTTTGGCCAAAGAAAACAGATGGTTTGAAAGAGGAGTAAAGGAAGCTATTTTTGTCAAACAACAGAACCCATCATTGAATCGGAATGGTGGTTTGAGGTTTAGTTTGGACTCTGTGTTCAGCAGGTTACTGAGACCAAAACCCACATCTCTTAGCAAATGAGGTGGAGCCAGGGCCGAGCCAGAACAATAAATGCTAACGAGCCAGTTTCGGAGTCGTTCATAACCAACTACAGGGAGCTACAGGATTAGATTAGAGATATTAGATTAGATTAGGAGAAGATTAGACCACAACTCCTCCCAGTTTTAGTGTAACGAACCAATAGGAGGAGGGCATGGGCACACCAATTCCGCCCACTCTTACTGTATTTTAGGCCTAGGCTACCAGCACTTGTTAGTTTGCTGACGAAACTCTTCGGATGAGGAGCGAAACGTCCGACACCTTCTTCACAGAAGTACAGATGACGTCTCAAGAAGCTTTTCCCTTGTTGGACAACTCTTGTACGACTGAGAGCCTACACAGATGCATTAATACAAATAAATAATTAGAGAAATAAAGTATGTGTGTGTGTGCGTGTGTGTGTGTGTGTATGTATATATATATATATCCAGGTGTATATATAATGTTAGACTTGGCCCACGAATGCAGTACATTTTTGCAGCAGATTCCTAAAAACACCAAAGTGCTGTCATTTTGAGATATATATATACAGTATGTATGTGGGTGGGTGTAACAGATGCTAGCCTGTGAGGCTGTGCAAGTGTAAGTTGGTAAACCTCACTCCCTCGCCTTGAGTGCCGCTCTGAACACGCGGTCGACAGGCCGGGCTTTTGGCCGTGTGGTCAGTGCTCTCATCTCCCATTACGAAGGTGCTGTGTTCGGGCCCCAGTGTGGGCAGTGGGAAACAGTTCGGGTTACATACACCAAGACCAGGGATCTTGGTACAAAAGGGTTGGTGACCACTGCTGTTGACAATATACCACTTGAATTGTCTGTCTTACTGTGCTGTAAATAATTGACTCATAGTCCCCCTTCACCCCCTCCAGACTGTCCAAGTTAAGCCGTCTAGGTAATGTTTGCAACGTTTGTTGAAAGTTCATGCTTCATGCACTTCAAGCTCGCTTTGCCTTCTAACAACATGTTCTTGTGGTTGATCTTTGCAGCCTTTGTGGTTTGCCTTTTGGTGCGCTTCTCTTACCTCTACCAGGATGCCAAACACATCTTGACAAAACTGAAAACAAGTCGCAGGGTGTTCCAGTACATGCAGAGGAACTACACTATTCTGGACCACTTCTTGGAGGCGGCCGAGACTCAGCCACACAAGCCGCTCCTTCTCTTCAAAGATGACATCTTCACCTACCAGGACGCCGACCGGCTCAGCAGCAAGGCCGCCAGAGCGTTGCTGCACAGCGGCCTGGTGCGGCAAGGCGACACCGTGGCGTTGTTCATGGGGAACAAGCCCATGTTTGTGTGGATCTGGTTGGCTCTGTTCAAGCTCGGATGTTCAGCGGCTTTGCTCAACTCCAACATCAGGTCCAAGTCTCTGCTGCACTGCTTCAAGTGCAGCGGGGCTAAAGTCCTGCTGGTGGCTCAAGGTACTGTAGATCAATATTGTTCGCGTACGTAATAGACTGAATATTTCCAATTGAAAATGAGGTCACGACCAGTCCAGGGTGTACTGCGCCTGTCGCTTGAAGTCAGCTGGGATAGGCTCCAGCGTGCCCCTGTGACCCTAGTGAGGAGAAGCGGCATAGAAAATGGAGAGAAAATGAGGTCAAAAAGTGCAATGATTCAGTGTGTGCAAAGAATTGCTACATTCTGTCATTCAGTAACTTGAATATGGAGCCAGGTCACTTTTTCTATTCTAAGGTTTATGTAACCTGTTTTACTACCAGATGCAGAAAAACTTGTTCATGCTTTTGTGACCTCCAGGTTGGATTATTGAGAGTCTCTGTTAATAGGTTTCCCTAAGAAATCTTGAAGGGCCCTTCACTTAGTCCACAACGCTGCCGCTCGAATCTTAACTGGAACCGGGAGAAGAGATCGTATCTCACCTGTATTAGCTGGCCTCACTGCACCTGTTACCATTTAAAAGTTAACTCAAAACCTTCTTGTTTTACCCTGATATGCTGACATGGTCTAAGACTAAGACCTCTGGCTTGATCCCCCTACTCTATTTTTATATCTTAAGCCAATCAATCAAGACAGACGGCCACCCCACAGAGCTTGGGTTCTGTGGAAGGTTTCTTCCCCAGAGGAAGTTTTTCCTTGCCTCCGTCACCAAGCGCTTGCTTGGGTGGGGTTTCAATTGGTTCTCTGGTTTTCATTTATGAATGTGACATTGTGGGCTACAAACTGACTTACGGAGTGATTTTATTTAGTAGCATGTACGAGTCGATTTTAGAATAAGTGTTTGCATTGATGTTTATTGATTGAATTATTTAGTGAGTGCCTCAAAATAAGTAGAGTATAGATCAGGGGTCTCAAACTCAATTTCACTGGGGGCTGCTGGAGATAGGGTCTGGTTGTGGCTGGGCCGCATGAAGTATTGGGAATAGCTGGGAATCTCAGGGTACCCCACAATACGGTATGACATGCAATGCATGGCTCCTGATAATGATAACATCTCGATACAGTGATAGGGTGGAAAAAAAAAAAAAATTTCATAATTTGTATTTTGCTGTATTCAGCTGGGATAGGTTCCGGCTTACACGTGACCCTAATGAACACAAGCGATACAAAAGGGGTGGAATTTTTGCAGCATATTTTAACCAGACTACAAGCAGCAATGGTACAAAAAGAACGAGGATGTTTTAGCAACATAAGTGTAAACAGGATTTTAGTTTCGGTGTCTGAAAAACAGTAAAGCTATTTTAAACTCATTCAGACAACACAACATCTCATGTCTCTCAAGTAGATCAATGCTATAAAGTAGAATCATATCAAAGATAAATATTTTTTATAGCATTTACAGTACTCCTCCATGTCTAGTCTCGGGCCGCAAAATATGACCCAGCGGGCCACGCATTTAAGACCCCTGGTATAGATATAACTGTTTCATCAATAAATCTAATAATTTAGCGAGTGATTACAAGTAGTTATAGAAATAATGCTTTATTAAATAATTAGCTAAGCAACTGTTTGTGTGTCAAAGGTTAAACAAGTGAGTGCTCACACATAGTGAAGGCCAGCGGGGACCAGCAGCCAGATAAGGGCACAAACAAGTCAGTAAGCCTTGAGATAGACTGGGGAAAACTATGTGATGCATATGCTACATAAGTGTCAACAACTCGGCCACTATCACCTGCTGGCGTCACACAATTTCGTCAAAGAATCCAGGAAAAAGTTATCTTTGGGGAAACTGGCGCCAATGGTCTGAGGAACTAATTATAAAAAGGCAGAAGATGGGAGAGTTCGGGACGCTCTCTCAACCAGCTGGCTTGGAACATCAGGGGGCCGGTGGATGAGACGGGGAACGGAACTTTGGAACTGCTGCACTACTCCGTCTGATTTATTCACAATACAATTCTTCAAGGTAATCTGGTGTGTGAGTCTTCTTTCCTTCTCATAACTGGAGATGAACAAACACGTAAGGTGGAGGTGAAATTGGCTTCATTCATTTTCTAAAGCGGTCCTTTGACCTTTTAGTAGGTTGTGGAAAATTTCATCTCTGACACGTCCATGTGTGAAGTGCCGTGAGATAACTGCTGTTGGGATTTGGCGGGATAGAAATACAGTAAATTGATTGATGGATGGATGGACGATACAGTCATTCTGACCATTTTTTTAATGTACACCAGTACATATTTCACATATTTATTTTTGTTGGACATTTGAGGGGAAGCTGAGCTTCCCTTGCAGTCTCAGAGCAATCGGCACTGTGAGCAGTGTACTCATTTTTATAGGATGCTGTACTTATTGGTGGTCTTGTTGTGTGTCCTGACCCCAGACTTGCAGAGTGCAGTGGAGGAGGTGCTGCCAGAGTTCCAGGAGCAGCAGGTGTCTATATTGATTACGGGGAACACATGTACACCTGCGGGTGTGCTCAGCTTCACAGACAAGATGAGCCAGATGTCCTCTGAGCCTCTAGCCAAAGATCTAAGATCCCATTTAACACTGCAGAGTCCTGCAGTGTATGTGTACACATCAGGCACTACAGGTGGGCTCCACTGGATGATGATGTTCCAAGAGGGAGGGCGCAATCTTCACTTCCTGCACCTTCTTCTTGTTTTTAACAGGTCTCCCCAAAGCAGCCCTGCTCACTCATTCCAAATTGTGGGGCATGACGATGATTCTCCGATCCACTGGGTTGACCTCCAATGATGTGCTTTATATCAGCCTGCCACTCTATCACACCTCTGGATTGGTTGGATTGGCAGGAGCCATTGAGACGGGTACGTGCTATCCAACGCTTTTACATTCTTTACTGCACATCCTGTTCAGGCTCACAGGGGAGCTGGAGGATTTTAACATACGGAGTCAGTCAGTCAGTGCAATCAAAGCTTTATTTTCCTTTGTTGTCGTTTTCAGGTATCACTGTTGCCCTGAGGACTAAATTTTCTTCATCTCATTTCTGGGATGACTGCAGAAGATACAACGTGACTGTCGTACAGTACATAGGTGAAATTATGCGTTTTGTCTGCAACACGCCAAAGGTTGGTCTCCTCACTCTAGCAGCAGCATTCATATATGAACATGAACATGAACACGGAATAACATGTTTCACTTCACACAGGAACCCAACGAGCGAAGCCACAAAGTAAGACTTGCGATTGGCAACGGAATCAGAGCAAATGTTTGGCGAGATTTCCTAAACCGCTTCGGAAACATTCGAATCGTGGAGCTTTACGGAGCGACAGAAGGGAACTTCTTTTTGATGAATGACTGCGGAAAGATTGGAGCTGTCGGACGAGCGAGCTTCTTGTACAGAGTAAGACTCAACTTCAACTCCTGTCTTCTTTTGAGCTCTTCACTGATCGGCTGCTCCCTGTGTGGCGCAGTGGTGTTTTCCCTTCGCTCTGATCAAGTATGACGTCGACAAGGGAGAACCTCTGAGGGATTCTTCTGGTCTCTGCATCCAGGTTCCCAAAGGTAGGCAGGCCCCGAAGCACAGACCAGAGAGGACCTGGTTAAAGCTGCGCATCGTCACTTACTGTTCATCAAACTGCTCTGTGGAAGCTGGGATTCTAACCTAACGTACTCTAACCTAATACACTTTTCGCGTAAGAAATTAATTAATCTGTTCCAGGAGGTCTGACTCCAAGCGCATTCTCAGGCGCATGAGCTGTGACGTGAAACACGGATAAGCACATAGCAAAAGCAGCTGGAGCTGTAGCAAGCGCAACGATTGGACTTTTGTACGCAATCCATGGTTCAATGTGACGCCATGGCATCCCAAGCAATCAATGGTTTCTCATTTGGTGGTAGTTTCACCACAAATGGTCACCAGGAGATACGTTTATGCCAGATTTCGTGGTCATCTTCTATGCCGCTTATCCTCACTGGGGTCGCAGGTATGCTGGAGCCTACCCCAGCTGACTTCAGGCAAGAGGCTGGGTACACCCTGGACTGGTCACTGGCCAAAAGACCAGGGGTGTCCAAACGTTTTCCAGCAAGGGCCAAAAGCTAAAACATGAAAGGATGCAAGGGCCATTTTGATATTTTGTAAAGCAAAAAATTAAGTGAAAAAGTGTAATTATAAAGTGTATTATAAACTTTGCTCTTTTTTATGACCATTTTTTCAATTTTTTTCCCAAATATTTCTTACTTTCTTCTTAAATAATGAGTACATTTTCTTCTCATAATGGTATGTATGTATGTATGTATGTACTTTATTTATCCCACAGCGGGGAAATTTACTTGTTACAGCAGCAAAACAAGTAAAGAGAACAGTGTAAAGAAAGCATAGTGTCTACAACATGGTTCAGGTGGTGCAGGTGTTGTAGAGCCTGACAGCAGTCGATATGAAGGACCTGCGGAACCTCTCCTTCTTACACCGTGGGTGTAACAGTCTGCTGCTGAAGGAGCTGCTCAGGGAAACAACAGTGTCATGTAGCGGGTGAGAGGTGTTGTTCATGATGGATGTCAGCTTAGCCAACATCCTTCTCTCCCCCACTTCCTCCACGGAGTCCAGAGGACCGTCCAGGACAGAGCTCGCTCTCCTGATCAGCCTATTGATCCTGCTCCTGTCCCTGTCCGTGCTGCCCCCTCTCCAGCAGCCCACAGCATAGAAGATGGCTGAGGCCACCACAGAGTCATAAAAGGTCCGTAAAAGAGTCCTGCACACACCAAAGGACCTCAGTCTCCTCAGCAGGTGAAGGCGACTCTGGCCCTTCTTGTAGAGGGCGTGGGTGTTGACGGACCAGTCCAGCTTGTTGTTAAGGTGAACACCCAGGAATTTGTAGCTGTCTACCAACTCTATGTCCGCTCCCTGGATGTTCACCGGTGTAAAGTGAGATGTTTTCCTCTGGAAGTTAATGATCATCTCCTTTGTCTTGCTGGTGTTGAGCTGCAGCTGGTTAAGCTCACTCCAGCTGACAAAGTCCCTGATGAGCGTCCTGTATTCCAGATCATTCCCCTCTGAAACACAACCAACAATGGCTGTGTCGTCGGAGAACTTCTGGATGTGACACTGTGTGGAGTTGTGTGTGAAGTCCGAGGTGTAGAGGGTGAAGAGGAAAGGGGAGAGCACCGTACCCTGAGGGGCACCTGTGCTGCAGAGTACCATGTCAGACACACAGTGACGGAGCCTCACATACTGTGGTCTGTTGGTGAGGTAGTCTATAACCCATGCAGTCAGGTGTTGGTCTACTCCCACACTCTCCATCTTCACTCTGAGTAGTGCCGGCTGGATGGTGTTGAAGGCACTGGAGAAGTCAAAAAACATGACCCTCACAGCGCTCCCGCTGTCCTCCAGGTGTAGCAGTGATCTGTGCAGCAGGTAGATCACTGCGTCGTCCACTCCGATCCGAGGCCGGTAAGCAAACTGCAGGGGGTCCAGCTGAGTGCCCACCAGGGGTCGCAGGTGCTGCAGGATAATCCTCTCCATGGTCTTCATCAGGTGAGAGGTCAAGGCAACAGGCCTGAAGTGGTTAGGCTCCTTGGGACGCGGTGTCTTTGGGATCGGGACCACACTGGAGGTCTTCCACAGGGCCGGGACTTTCTCCAGGCTCAGGCTGAGGTTGAACAAGTGCCTGAGAACTCCACAGAGCTGGTCCGCACAGTCCTTGAGGATTCTGGGGCTGATGCCGTCCGGTCCCGGGGCCTTCCTTGCCTTGATCTTCCTCAACTGACTTCTCACCTGATCATCAGTTATGGAGAGGGGAGTAGAGGATGGCTGGGATGGGGATGTGGGGGTGAAGAGTGGTGAGTTGGTAGGGGAGGGAGGGAGGGCAGACTCAAATCTGTTAAAAAACAGATTGAGTTCATCTGCCCAGATCTTGTCCCCACTGGCTTGGTCTCGCCCCACTCCTTTACCATGGCCTGTGATGGTCTGCAGGCCTCTCCAGACTTCCCTGGCATTATTCTCCTCCAGCCGCTTCTCCAGTTTCCTCCTGTAGCAGTCCTTCCCCTTCCTGATCTTGTGCCGGAGTTCCCTCTGGACTCTGCACAACTCCTCCTTATGTATGTATGTATGTATGTAAGTATGTACGATATGTAAGAAAGTATGACTTTCATCCCATAATATTCAATCTTTTCCCCAACCTTTCAAAAACTACATTTTTATTTTGTTTTGTTTGTTCCTTTTTTTTTTAAACAAAAAAACTGTTTTGTCTTTAATATTTTAACTCAATTTTTTCCTCAAAATTGTAAAATCATAAAAAAAAATTCATTCGTATACAAGGTTTTTTTTTCTTCATATTTTGACTTTATTCTTGTAAAATTGCAGCTGTTTTTACCATTTCTGCTGTTTCAGCTTTCTTCTCGTAATTATGATTTTATTCCCATAATATTCTGGCCTTATGTTCGTGACATTGGAACTTGTTCCACAACCTAAAAATGACAACATTAGTTGCTGTTTTGTTTGTTTGGCATATTTCAACTTTGTTATTTTTCCTACGTTATGTTATTCTCAAAAAATGACAACTTTTTTCTCTGAATATTTTGAGTTTATTCTTGTAAAATGACAGCTGAATTGAACATTTTTGCTGATTTTTTTTTTTCATGTTCTTGTTCCATTATATTTTTACAATGTGCCGCGAGCCACAAATGGCCCCCGGGCCACACTTGGGACATCCCAAACAACCATTCCCACCCACATTCAGATGGACAATTTAGAGTCCTGTGAACCTAACATGCATGTTTTTGGAATGTGGGAGAAATCTTCCAGATCTCCCGAGTGTGTGGCCAACATGCTAACCGCTTAGCCACCGTGCGTGCCACAGTTGACAGATTTTTAAACAAAATAAAAATATACTTTTTTAATGGTTCACACTCAGAAAGCTCCTGGCTAGCTCGCCGCATGCAGTGTGATCGGGCAGCCATCACCAAATGGCGGACCTTGGTCCGGTTCCAGTCCCAGTGATGGCCCTTTGCAGACCCTCGACCAATGAAAGTGAAAGGGAGATATGACAACATAAAGTCATGCTCGTGGACCACTGCTTTTTAGTTTGTGGACACAACGTTAACGTGACAGCAAAGTGTGCTGTATGTCAGTGCTACTCAATTTTTTTCTGTCGGGCCCCCACTGGGGGACAGACATATTTTTGCACCCCCCCAATTTGAAATACAGTTGAGAAACGGATAATATATTTTTATTTGTCTGTACTGTGTGGACTGAAACCAGCAAAATGCAACAAAATGGAGCGCAGTGACGCATACAAGCATAGTCAGATTGCATGCTGAGTACAACAAATTGACACACGTTAGCATGTCCTCCCTGCCTCACGCCCCCTGACAGGTGGTTGGAGGTGACGATTTGGGTATTTTTGACTTTATTTTCTTATGATTCTTGAGGACTGTCTTGATGACAGAGAAGGGAAAAAGCTGGCCGTAAAATTTCATACAAAGCGCCCCGTCTTCCATTAATTCCATCGTTGATTCATTCATTCCTGCACTGGAATTCATTCCTCTGCCTCCCCTGGTGCAAGTCTTGGAGTTCTTATGTTGTAAAGTGTGCTTATTTGTGCCTATGTTGCCAAGGTTTTTTTCCCTCCTCTCCTTGTTCTCCTGTCATCCTGTCCAATGCCGTCCCCCCGTCATATTGTGATCGACTGATCCCTTCTCCACCAAAGCATTGGGGCTTTTCCAAGAGAAGCCTAGGGTGCTTGTAGGAACGCATGTTTTTCAGTTAATATAATAAGTGAATAAATGGGACTAAGAGGTCTTTGAAAAGAATGGGCCTCTTTCACGAACATCTTCTTAAGTCTTCTTAAGAACTGTACTACTGAAGGCACAGTTTGGAAACTGCGCCACATTCACGACACGTTCTTAAATAGGGATAATCGTTCGCACCGGTGTTCTTAGGTTGATGAATGCCAACCGGGATGCACGTGCATGTGAGGTCTAATTTGCATAGGTCACCGCCTATTATTTCCTATACAGTATAAGGCAAAAATGTGCCGTGCGCAACAGGCAGCTAGAGGCCAAGATGCTAAAGCGCAAGGGCAAGACTGAGGAGCAGCTGGACAACAAACGACAGAAAAACTTCAAAAAAAAATTCTACTGAAATAGAGGTGCTTTTACAAGGAGTGACCGAACATAAGACCACCTTATTTTCAAGTGTATCCACCGGTCATCAGGCCATCCAAAAAGAGTCGGCATGGAGCACCATTGCAGGCAACATAAATGCCGTTTCCACGGAGAAAATATTTACACAATCATGATGGAAAAATAAAGTCAAAATACATAGTTTGTGTGTGACAATTTCTTTTTTCTGTGGTTACATTTGATTGATTAGACGCTGCCTAATTAATACAGCAGCCCCGTGCTCTGGCACAAGACGTGGCTGGGGGAGCATGTCGTTATCGGGGGGTGCTACGTGCACAATAGGCACACCGCGTTTCATTGCGATGTTATGCAAGACGCAGCAGACCATAATGATCCTGCACACCTGCAACAACAGAGAGAATCAATTATTTATCCAGTTGACCAAATAAAACACATTTGTAATGGAGAATTCCTGCAATAATGAGAGCCTTCACAAACAAAGAATCAGAATGTTTGCCTCTTATTTTTTTACCATTCCAAAGCATAAATAAACTAAAACCTAATATTAAATACTACAAAACCTACCTTTTATGGTTTGTAGAGCAGCCTTCCACCTGCAGTGTCCACATGCAGCGTCCCTTGAGTATACCGATGGTGCGCTCCACGCAGGAGCGTGTACGTGTGTGCTTTTGGTTGTACATTTGTTCTTGTGGGGTCTGCGGATTATTCAATGGTGTCATGAGCCAAGGAGCCAGGGCATAGCCTCGATCACCTGTAAAATAAGTTAATGGCCACATAACATGCAAAAGGCAAGAAATTAACATTTTACGCACCGATTAACTATCCGTCGCATGCTGCGCCATGACTCAGGCGCATTCCAATGGAGGAATTTCGGAAAATATAGGAGTTGTGTTTACCTCCAGGGAAACTTGCAACAACATTCAGAAGGATGTGTTGCGAATCTGAGATTATTTGGATATTAATTATGAAATACCGTTTGCGATTGAGGTAGGGAAATGGATGGATGAATTGGGATTTCAATATATATTTATCGATGGAGTATATTTTACTTGTTTTGACGATAAATAATTGTTGGGATATTTTATTTGCACTACATTTTTTGGGATCAGGTTGCAAAATCCATCATGAGGACGATTGCGCATTGAAAGTGCAAGCTTTGTTTGTGCGTAAGAGTCCTCATGAGCGTTCGTGGAATTTGTTCGTAGATCTAAGAACTGTGAGTTGAGAACACGTTTTGTGAATGCCAAAAATCTTTGTAAGAAGGCTTTAAGAACACATTTGTGCGTAAGAACTTTTCATGAATGAGGCCCAATATGAATTGCCTTTTTTAACTAAAGTGAATTATTGTCGTCTTTTTCTGGTTGCCCTCCATGAACATAAAATAAAACGTCCAAAAGAGCGAGCGCCTCAGCAGCCATGCACTTTCACCGCACATTGCTGGTGCTGTGGTAGTGCCATCCAGACTCAATCTTCTGCCTCTCTTTGCTCTCCTTTGATTTTACGAGGCAACACTGTAGTGCTCTGGCTGCTACAAAGCCTCGTCACCAGTCTGTGCGCTAAAAAGCAGGACCAAACAATGTTCATGCAGATACAGGATTGCATGTTCATCCTGTATATCTATAAAAAACAATGAAAACAAAAGCATAGCACGTTGTAATGGACTGCAGGCTCAGTTAGTGTCCGCCAACTGTTGCCATAGGCGAGCCAGGACTTCTGGTGTCAGAAATTTCTGCAAGGGCACCTTTTCTGGGCTATGCCCGAGACCTGCAGCAGACTGAGAAGAAGAAGCTTCACGATGTCTTAAAGAAAGGAGACGTCTTCTTCAACACGGGGGACCTGATGCTCATCGACCAAGATGGCTTCATTTACTTTCACGATCGAGTGGGTGACACTTTCAGGTGACTTTGCTTCTTCTTTGAACTGAGTGCGCGTCGATATTTGGAATCTAAATACATTGCCAAAATTGTGACGTAATTGTACATGTCAACAGGTGGAAGGGAGAGAACGTGTCCACCAATGAGGTGGCGGATGTCCTCACTCAGGCTGACTGCATCACGGAGGCCAGTGTGTACGGTGTGGAAGTTCCAGGTATAGTGGATCGCCGCACATTCCCACATTTGGAATGTTTTCTGTTCTCCAAAAGCAGGCTGTTTTTACCTCAGAAGACACATCTCATTCACCATAAGTTGGTAATCATTTATGAATACGTGATAATGCTGGTAAAAGCCCACCGTTTGTACATGTTTACGTCTTTGTGATTCACTGATCCTGTTTTTTCCTCAAGCGTTGAGTTTTCACACTTTGTTTGGCGGTTTCTTACGTCAAGGCGGCGCAATATGTAGTAATGTTGGAAAGTTTTTGCATCGTTATGTAACAACCCCGCGTTGTGTAATGAATTTTGCCGCATTTCGTGACAACTGACGACATGTTACAAAAGTTGCTGCAAGATTATCCGGAATATTCATGCATCCAAAGTACTGGATGTCTTCCAACGTTCCAGTGCACTGTTCATTGTTATCAGTCATGATTACACTAGCTTTTGTCTCTAGCGTGCAAACACATTCCACATTCAAATCAATGCAGTTACGTTTGATTGACTGCAGGTTTGACCAATGAAACACACCAGTGTCTGTCAATAAACTGATATTTTAATAAAGCATCAATTTCAATGTTTATTTTCCCCAAAATGCACCAAATTCTTACATTTTGTTCCCCCAAAAAGTGCAGCATCTGCATTTTTTTTGTCCTGTCCAACCATCAGGGCAGATCGTAAACAGATTTGCTCTGCCAGGGAAAAGTGATACTCTTCCCCTGGCCATCTTGCAATCGAAGCGAGTGGGCTGCACGAGCCTCGTACGATGCCCACCCGGTGAGTGAAATGTACGACAGCCTTGCCTGAAGCGCACCTAAGCACACGCGAGTCGCACGGCAATGGGGGGCGAGTGGCAAGCACGTGGGTGTCACAAATCACTCGCAGCCCCTCTGACACCCTACGTGCTGGCCAGGGTCTGTGCGTGTGCTAACACGTACGTTGGGATGTAAGTCCCGCTTCTCCAAACAGTATGTGTTCAAAAGAGTAATACATTTGCGTCACAAAAATGTCTCCTCAAAAAAAAAAAACTAGACCTGTGTGCGGCGTGGCTCAGGTGGTAGAGTGGTCGACTCCCAACCTGAAGGTTGCGTGTTCGAGCCTCCGTCCTCCCGTGATCGTCCCTATCTTGATCGTATCTTGTCCTTGGTCAAGATACGGACCCCCAGTTGCTCCTGACGCTGCGTCACCAGTAGGTAAACGTGCTAACAGTGTCAAAGCACTTTGAGTGCCTTGGAGGTGGAAAAGCGTACACGAGTGAAAGACCATTTTCCTTCAGATTGCTCAGCTTTCTATTTGTCTCCATTTTTGTGAAAGTGATGACCAAAAAAGCCAAAAATATTTGTGTCAAAGTGAAAGTTATGCTTGAAATGTATCTTTTCACAAACCTATTCTAGTTTGGAACTGAAACTTCCCTACGTTCTACTGGTGATTACCAAAGAACGGAAAAAGGTAGAAACTAAGTTTTTTTTTCTGATGAAACACACACACACACACACACACAGAAAAGCAATCTCAGAGAAGCAACCGACAATTTGGAATCATCGTGTGGTAATCCCTTGTTTATGACGTTTAATTGACTATGATAAGTGAATTCCAGCAAAGTAGGATTCTTAATTCATAAATGGAATATTTTTATAGTTCCATTTCATTCCATTCCATTTTCCTCTGCTTATCCGGGTCGCGGGGGCAGCAGTCTTAGTAGAGAAGCCCAGACTTCCCGGTCCCCGACCACCTCGTCCAGCTCCACCAGGAGGACACCAAGGCGTTCCCAGGCCAGCTGTGAGACATAATCCCTCTAGCGTGTTCTAGGTCTTCCCCGGGGCCTTCTCCCGGTTGGGCATGCCCGAAACACCTCACCAGGTAGGTGTCCGGGAGGTATCCGGACTAAATGCCCGAGCCACCTCAGCTGGCTCCTCTCTATGTGAAGGAGCAGCGGCTCTACTCTGAGCTCCTCCCGGATGACCGAGCTCCTCACTCTATGTCTTCGGGTGAGTCCCGCCACCCTACGAAGAAAACTCATTTCAGCCGCTAGTATCCGTGATCTCGTTCTTTCGGTCATGTCCCAAAGCTCATGACCACAGGTGAGGGTAGGAACATAGATCGAACAGTAAATTGAGAGCTTTGCCTTCCGGCTCAGCTCTCTCTTCACCACGACGGTCCGGTACAGCGAACACATTACTGTAGACGCTGCGCCGATCCGCCTATCGACCTCACGCTCCAACCTTCCCTCACTCGAGAACAAGACCCCGAGATACTTGAACTCTTCCACCTGGGGCAGGACCTCATTCTCAACCCGGAGGGAGCAATCCACCCTTTTCCGACTGAGAACCATGGCCAAGATTTGGAGGTCCTGAGTCTCATCCCAGAAGCTTCACACTCAGATGCAAACCGCCTCAGTAAACGCTGCAGGTCACAGCCCGATGAGGCCATCAGGACCACATAGTCCGCAAATAGCAGAGACGAGATCCTGCTGTGCCTAGAAATTCTGTCCATGAAAATTATGAACATAATCGGTGACATAGGGCAGCCTTGGCGGAGGCCAACGTTCACCGGAAACAGGCTTGACTTACTGCTGGTAATGCGAACCAGGCTCCTGCTCCAATTGTACAAGGACCGAATGGCACATAGTAGCGCGCCAACAATCCCATACTCCCGGAGCACCCCTCCCACAGGACTCCGCGAGGGACACGGTCGACTGCCTTTTCCAGGTCCGCAAAGCACATGTAGACCGGTTGGGCAAACTCCCAAGTACCCTCCAGTATCCTTGCAAGGGTGTAGAGCTGGTCCGGTGTTCCACGACAAGGACGAAGACCACATTGCACCTCCTGTAGCCGAGGTTCAACTAACGGTCGTACCCTTCTCTCCAGCACCCTGGAATAGACTTTCCCAGGGAGGCTGAGGAGTGTGATCCCCCTGTAGTTGGAACACACCCTCCGGTCACCCTTCTTGAAAAGGGGGACCACCACCCCGGTCTGCCAATCCAGAGGTACTGTTGATGACTTTCACGCAATGCTGAAGAGACGTGTCAGCCAAGACAGTCCCTCAACATCCAGAGCCTTGAGGAACTCGGGGAGAAACTGGTCCACCCCCAGAGCTTTGACACTGGGGATCGTTTGACTACCCCAGATACCGCAGCCACACTGATGGAACTGTCCGCGTTTGTGTCCTCAGACTCTGCTTCCTCTATGGAAGGTATGTCATTGGGATTGAGAAGGGCCTCAAAGTATTCCTTCCACCGCCCGACTGTATCCTCAGTTGAGGTCAGCAGACCCCCATCCCCACTGTAAACAGTGTGGACCGGGCACTGCTTCCCCTTTCTGAGGCGCCGGACGGTTTGCCAGAACCTCTTCGAGGCCGACCAAAAGTCGTGTTCCTTAGCCTCACCAAACTCCTCCCACACCCGAGTTTTTGCCTTGACCACCACCGAAGCCGTGTGCCGCTTGGCCTGCCGGTACCTATCAGCTGCTTCAAGAGTCCCACAAGCCATCCATGCTCGATAGGACTCCTTCTTCAGCTTGACGGCAGCCCTGACCTCTGGTGTCCACCATCGGGTTCGGGGCTTGCCGCCACGACAGGCACCGACCACCTTGCGGCCGCAGCTCTGATCGGCTGCCTCAATATCCTCGTCCTTCCCCGGGATGCAGGCGAAGCTCTGCCGGAGGTGAGAGCTGAAGACTCGACGAACAGGAGACTCTGCCAAACGTTCCCAGCACAGCACGGGTCTGTCCGGCATCCTCTCCCGCCATCTCATCCAGCTCATCACCAGGTGGTCAGTTGACAGCTCTACTCAACTATTTTCATAGTTCGAGCATAGAAAACCTGTCAGCGCCCTTCTAAGTACACTTTTTACCCTTGTTTCTTCGGTTTATTGTTCATTTTAGTGTCTGATACAACTAAAGGTACCTTTGTTTGGACAGCTATAGCAATGACAACAAAAAGAGTTCCATTTTTGGCAGTCCAATGTTGTAGCTATTCATGTTAGAAGAAAAGCATGGAAGTTGCTAGATATCATCCAAACTTTAGTTGATCCAGGCATTCAAATGCATCAATCGACTGAAGGAATAAGGCTGGTCTGATCATTTTTTCCATGACTGTATTTGCCGACCAAACGCCTCAGGAAGCGCTGACTGTCGGGACAAAGGCTCTGCTGCCCGAGCACCTCCATCGGTAGCTTTTTTTCCCCAGTTGTGAAAACTGTCTGTGTCGTGTTTACATTCTCACACTGTGGCGGTGGCATGTGGCACGCTGTCGCTTTTGTGCCACCAGTCGTGTTAGCGTATGCTGGCTCAGCAAGCTAACTGCTAAACCAGGGGTGTCCAAAGTCTGGCATGGGGACCATTTGTTGCAGGCAAATATGTTTTTATCGGCCCACAGCACATTCTAAAAATGTAATTTAGGAAATAATTTAAAAAAAAGACAACAGCAGCATGCAAAAATGGGAAAATCATTCAGAAGTCAAAATATTAAAATAGTTGCAATCTAGCGAGGAAAAAAAGCCATCATTTCATAAGAATAAAAAACAGTATGAGGAAAAATGTCAGTTTAGTAGCATGAAGTTGAAATATATCAATAAATAAAGTAAAAAAACACTGAATAAAGATGTTATTTTTGGAAAATTTAAACATAGGATTAAATTAAAAATATTAGGAGAAGAAAATATACAAGAAGAAAGTTGAAATATTTGGAAAATTATACCAAAAAAAATCAACATCAGAAATGGAAAACAGCTGAAATTTGACCAGAGTCAAGTCAAAATATTAAGTTTTGTAATGAGAAAAAAGTTGCAATTTTACGAAAATTAACACGAGTAATAAAGAATGAAAAAAATAATTTTTTAAAGATAAAAAGTATTATGGGAATAAAGTTCTAATTACGAGAAGAAAATTTACAAGAGGAAAGCTGAAATGAAATGGTTGTAAAACTTAGAAAAACCCCAGCAGTCATGGAAAAATCTGCTGTAATTTTACAGGAATAAAGTCAAAATATTACGAAAAAAAAGTCATAATTGAATGAAGAACAAAAGTCGCAATTTTACAAGAACAAATTTGTATTATTATGGGAAAAAAAACTCATTTTTAGTAGCATTTCACCTGTATTACAAAGTGAAATGCAGTGTTTTCTTGAGCTACATGTAGCTTCTTAGCATATCTCTTTACGTGTTGCTTTGCTAAATATCAAAGTACAGTCAAACTTGTCTATTGCGGCAACTAGAGGGAGACTGCAAAGTGGCCGCTATAGACAGGTGGCCTCTATAGACAGGTTGGCGTCCAGTTTGAATGTTGACCAGTAGAGGAAAAAAAAGAAGGGGAAAAAATAATAATTTTGACCAGAAGAGGGCACTGTGGGACTGCAGATAAAAGTTGTACATCACTACTAGGCTTGTTATTACCCATGACCCACAGAACAAAGCTGTGCTAGTAACGTATTACGCTTGTTTTTAATATTTACTTATTAATATTTAATGTAATATGAAAAATATTTAATATTTATTTTTATATATACAGCAGAGTGTCATTACAGCTTTAGTTCATCAGGAAGTGACGGGAAGTGACGGTGGGCGTCCCGAGCAGGAAAGCTAGGCTCAGTGCTAGCTGTGAGTGTGGAGAAGTTTGTTTATGTTGGCGTGGATGTAAAGTCCTGCAGTGTTCTATGCTGTTAATAAAGCCATTAAAGTGCATCGGCGACGTGAGTCTCTCCTTCCCCACAACAAGTGGCATTACAGTATTGACCAGTGCACATTGTCTCACACCAGGAAATAAACGGTGTCACTTGTTACAGGCATTGCCTGGACAGCTATGTAGTGGGGCTTGTTTAAAGAGCGTTTTAAAAAGTGTTTTAGCGTGCATGCAGTATTGTATTGTATTGTAGCGTCACTGGGAGCACGTCCTGTTCCCAGCCTACGTTGTGGTAATGTTTTGGTGAAAATGCTGTTAAAGTTACATGTTTGACCAGGAAATAGCAAACTCAAAAGAAGACGGCTTTTTTATGTGGAATTTTTTTATTGTGAATGATTGTGACTGAGCTATGACTCACTAATTAAAGTCTACACACAACTGCTTCATTGATTAAAAAACGAAACTTTTTCGTGCATGAAGCTTCTGCTTGAGTCTGTAATTTGGCCGCTATATGCGGTCAGATATTGACCAAGGGAAACAAAATGGGTGGCCGCTGGCCGCGTTGGACAGGTGTCTGCTATACACAGGGTCTATAACACGTACATTTGCTGCGGGGGATTTTTCAGTGGCCGCTAAGACAGGTTTGACTGTAGCTTTGGCAGCCTTTACTTTTTCAGAATGTGGCCCTTGCTGGAAAACGTTTGGCCACCTCTGTGCTAAAGCCTTTGTATCAACTCCCGAGCAGCCTCTCCAGTGTCATAATTATTAACCTGTTTTGTTTTTTTCATCGTTCGATTGATTTATCGATTGTCGTGACAGGCCGAGTGGTGAGCATGCTGGCTTCCGAGGTTTATAGTTGATCTTCATTCTGTTCTTTTTCTTTTTGTTTCGCTGTCCACAGGCAACGAGGGCAGAGTAGGAATGGCGGCTGTCGCTCTCAAAGGCGGGCAAACGTTTGATTGTGTAGGCGTGTTCAAGCACCTGGAAAGCTTCCTGCCGGCCTATGCCAGGCCACGTTTCATCAGGGTTCAGGTACTTGACAGTTTCATTTCCAGAAGAATAATATGACCAATGAATGTGGCTTTGGTTGCAGAGCTCTTTGGATGTCACTGTCACATTCAAGATGGTAAAGACCAAACTGGTTCAGGAAGGCTTCAACCCCACCACAATAAAAGACCCACTCTATTTTCTGGATGTTAAGGAGAAGACGTACATCCCGTTTACAATCGCTTTGTTCCATGCAGTGACATCTGGCAACATCAAAATATAATCCACGCCTTTCGTGCCTCCGTTGGAAGAGAAACATTTGACAATGATGTCTCACAGTAGTTGCAAATCACGTACAGTAGGATCAATCAAAACAAAATTAAAAATGATTAGCTTTTCTAAAAATAACAATCCATCCATCCATTTTCTATGCCGCTTCTCCTCATTACGGTCACGTGGGTATGCTGGAGCCTACCCCAGCTGACTTGGGGCGACAGGCGGGGTGCACCCTGGACTGGTGTCCAGCCAATGGCAGGGCACATATAGACAACCAATCACATTCATACCTATGGACCATTTAGAGTCTCCAATGAAGCTAACATGCATGTTTTTGGAATGTGGGAGGAAACCGGAGTACCCAGAAAACCCCCCCACACACACGGGGAGAACATGCAAACTCCACACAGAAATGCCCAAGGGAGAATCCAACCCAGGTCTTCCCATCTCCAGACTGTTACTGTGTGGCCAACATGCTAACCACTCGGCCAGAAATAAGAATTCATGAAAAATGAAAGTTAAAAAATCATGTAATGAATGCAGTGTTTCACACATAACTAATGTTGTGTAACTTGAAAATGGAAAACCAAAGCAATTTGAAACATGAAATGACCAAAACAAAAGCGTTTCATGACTTATTTCAATGTCATTATTCTACCCCTTGTCCCACCTCGGAATAACTAAACATATATACACGGTATACAATAGGGGTGTCTGATAATTATTGGTCAGATATGAAGGAATTATGACATCATACGATAAATCCCATAACATTAAAAATAGCTCAGGTGATCAATAACAAAAAAAAGTCACAACTTCCCTTGTGCTCACTTGTAAACACACATTCACGTTCCGAGGAAGACATGTTGAGTGCCAGTTGTACCAAATGCTCGGCGATGAGGTGGAAAGAACCGCATCAAGCACACAAAAAACCTCATCAGCCTCCTGAAACGCCAGCGCCGCGGCGTTTGAAAAGTGCAAAAGGTTTGCCAGAGACTTCCATGGTGTCACAGTGGCTGCTTGGAGCGTGTGTCCGAATACAGTGCACCTTGCTGGGCCACAGCAGGTGGCTCCTCCCCCTCTATACTCTGGTTCTCCTGATGGTACTGATGTGGTAGTCGTGATGTCATCATATTTCATGAGTTGTTCCAGTCCTTACCTCCACGTGTGCACTAACTACACTAACATCTATACATTTGAGAAAGTAGATATAAAAACCTTACGGCTTATTGGTACCATGTTGCTCTTGGGAAGCACAAAGTTATCGGTATCTGTTTGAAAACAAACAATATCATGCATTTTGCAGTTTTAGTCAAGCGTGTGTCGTGGCGACCAGGTGAGGAGTACAACGGCAAATGTGTCCCGCATACAGTCATGCATGGTGGGTGGGTGGGGGGGGGGGCATTGTAGTGTGGTGTGCATGAGTGCTGCCGGAACTGGGGAGCACAGTTCAAGAATGCCAACATGTATCGTGACATAGTGAAGCAGGGCATGATGCCCTCTCCTCGTAAACTGGGCTGCAGGGCGGTATTCCGACACGATGCCTGGCTGAAGAAGCTGACGGTAAAGGCGGTGGACCAAAACCCTACCGAGCATCTGCGGGGCATCCTCAAATGGAAGGTGGAGGACTGAAAGAAGTTTCCAGGGAAACCTGCGATGTTCTCATGTACTCCATGACCAAGAGAGTTCAGGAAAATAACGCCGTCCACACTATGAATTCACACTTTGGACACAATTTTGCTGTTTTCATGACAGGTGCACTCCAAACAATTTGGACATTCCTGGTTGCATTTTGAGTTATTTTGAGTGGACACTAGATGTTATCCAAGCTGTGCACCAAGCACCTTGTGTCAAAGTGGCGCTGTTTTAGTGTTGTCCCATGAAACAATGACATCAAAATATGAGGGCTGTGCTCACGTTTGTGACGTTCTTTACGGTGTACAGTATACTCGGGATGTCCCCATCCACGTTTTTGTGCTTCCGATCCAATCCGATGTTTTTTTTCTGTCGATCCGATCCGGTACCGATCCTTTTTTTTTTTTTTTTTGGAATAAGAATGATCTTTTGTTACAATTTGTGGAATTGAATTCGGTTGTGAAAACAGGATTAAAAATAAAAACAAAATTGTTTGGCTCTTGTGAGTCACGTCCCCCATCCAATAAAAGACACATGGGGAAAAAAAGATAAAATTGGAAAAAAGGGGCTTTTAGGTTAGGAAAAATCCTTTGTCAAGGTTATAGGTCAGTTTGTGGTGTGATTTAGAATACATGTCTTTCTTATTTGGAATACATTCCTTTCCTAGCGACTTATAAAATCCATTTTATTTTTTCCCAAATTCAGTTTTAATTTTTTAGAATTCAGTTTTTTACCTTTTCCACTTATTTTGCCAGCATAGAGTGTGTGCGCTTTGGGTTAGTGAATAAAATGCAAAATGCAAACCATAATTGGCCCATTCTGTCCAGTCATTGAGGAATGGATGTAGCTTAGCTAACTTTTCTAATGGGATGTCAGCTTCAGCACATACTGCTACAAAACCAACAAACTGATGCCTGCGCTTGATTAAGGAAGATGGAGTCACAGATGTCATTCCATTCACGTTATTAATGTAAGATATTTTAATGACACCCTTGTGTTGTTTACACAATTAGACAAATGTGACAAAGAGCACTCTTATTTTGAAGGCCGGAATGTGTTGTGTGTGTTGGGAATGGCAGTTGACGGTTGGTATGCGCCGGGTGCGAGAATAAGCACGCCTTTCGTAGTTTCTTTCATGCAGAAGCTGCACGTCATCAGCGGGCACGGTACAACGGTCCTCACATTAAAGTGGTAAAACAACACAGTGACAATATACTCATCCAGCCTGAGCCGCGCACTGCTAAACTAAGCTAACCCCGCTAGCTTCCATTCACGCTCCGTAGCCGAAGAGCTGCGGAGCCGGATATCCAACGTCCAAAGTGAACCTAACGTGACCACGAACATATCTGCATGGTGGTGGCACCTTTTCTTCTTACCTTGGTTGTTTTTTTGTTGTTTTTTTTAATTCTATTTTTGCCGCAGGCCCAAAAAAAAACTGTTGCAGGCTAAAAATAGCCCCCAGCCCACAATTTGAACACCCCTGCTTTAGCTTCCGATTCTTCTGTGTGTATTGATGCAAGCATTGCGCAGCAGTTACGGGGGTAACCCAAGTGCAACCACACTGTCCCCCCTTTTAAAAGGTTCAAGTGCAAACTAGCACAAGCGTGTCAACTTTGCCAATAGAATTCCCAATGAGGGTTGAATCATTGTGAGTTCTTGACGCGTGTCTCCCGCCCATACCTACGCTGAATGCATAAACATGTCTTATTTGTCCTGAGTATTCTCTGTGGTAACCACCTTTGAGGCGCATTAGCGCACCGACCACGTTTGATTGTGGCCCAGAGTTACCAACGTGTTACGGCAACCGGCAAAAGCCGATATTATCCGCTCTTCACAAATACATTGTTCCCTCGCTCTACTGCAGTTCACCTTTCACAGAGTTGCTGTTTCACTGCATTTTTTTTTAGGCTGAGCCTGGCCCTTTAAGAAGGATTGCACTGTGGGACGTTGAATCCGGAATGCTGCTGCTCGAGACCTGACTAGAACCAGGAAATGTGAGCATATTGGTCCAGTACTCAGGTCTCTGCACATTTTATACTGGAAGATAGTGCCTTTGGTGCCCATTGCTTTAACGCTGAGGCAACACAAAAGCTGTGATGACCCACGGACAACCGTGCTACAGAATATATAATAACTTAGGCTGTGAAAATCTGGTTTAAAGTCGACGGAGTAGCTGTTTACATGTTTTTGATCATCCAGGGAAGAAAGTGAAGTGTGATATTTTTCATGTGTATGCCTCACAGTCCTTTCCACCCCACACCAACCACAATGCAAACGCGACATGTAGTATTTCCAGGCTAAAAACACCATAAAACGGCCATTTCAATTCTAATGAAATTTCGTCTGCAGATAGATGCTAAAGTAAATTCATCTTTCAAATACCTGCTACCTTCTCACAAAGCTCAGGGCCATGAATTTGAAAGGCTTTAAGTTATACTTAATTTTTCCCAGCACGAATTGACTTGATGCGGGCCAACACTCAATAGAAATCCCATACGAAATTGAAGATGAAGACGTAATCAACTTCACAAATACTGTATCTTAACAAACACGCTCACTGTCAGACGTTTCCATCGCTAAAATATTTAAGGTTGCTGCTGTGTCACCGCTAGCTTGCTCGCTTGTAAACGAATCTTCGGTTCGAAGGAGGATGACTGCGACAAGAGGACCGCAGCAACGAGTTTTAACAAGGACTCAAAAATGCCACAGTACAGCGGAACGGCGTCAGGACGGAAAGGCACGGTCACAGGAGAAAACATATGCGTGAGTGATTTCTTGTGTCCCACCTGTAGGTTGATCATTAAAAGTGAGCTGCTTTGAGAGAAATGTGAGAAAATGTTAATGGCTGTCTGAGAAAAGTGTATCAAGTGTAAGGTGGGGGCTTTCACGCCTTTAAAACATACAGAATCATTGGAATAACAATGTCGGCTACTTCACGGATTTCACTTATTGCGTGCTATTTTGGGAACCTAACTCCCACGATAAACGAGGGAACACTGTCCAGCGGATCGGCTGGAGATATCTCCAGCATATACAGATACTACATACTGTATACACGTGTGTGTACAGTCCTGTATATAATATATACACACTGAAATGCGGTACGACTTTTACACCAGATGTAATGGGACACACACCTTTTGAGTATTGACATGTTTTCTGGCAAAACTGGGACGAGCCCTAATGTTTTTGTTCAGTAGTGGTTTTGGTCTTGGAACCCGTTTTTGCCCAGTGTCCTTCTTTTGGTGGAGTCATGAACTCTGACCTCACCTGAGGCAAGTGAGGCCTGCACTTCTTTGGATGTTGCTGTGGGGTCTTTGGGACATCTC
Organism: Dunckerocampus dactyliophorus; assembly: GCF_027744805.1. Taxonomy (NCBI): domain Eukaryota; kingdom Metazoa; phylum Chordata; class Actinopteri; order Syngnathiformes; family Syngnathidae; genus Dunckerocampus; species Dunckerocampus dactyliophorus. Next base: position 58,780 of record NC_072823.1, read on the forward strand.
GGATGAGTCGTGGCTGCGCTCTCGGGGTCATTTTGGTTGGCCGGCCCCTCCTGAGAAGGTTGACCACTGTTCCATGTTTTGACCATTTGTGGATAACGACTCCCACTGTGGTTGGCTGGAGTCCCAAAGCTTTAGAAATGGCTTTAGAACCTTTTCCACACTGATAGAGCTCAATTCATGTCAGTTATGATTTAAAAACTATGTATGGCACCTAATCGTAACGTGAATGTGTGTATTTGTCTATATTGGACTGCTTAATATTCTGTTTTCTAGAATGTCTTATTTTGTAGGTGTGCTTCCTGAAGCTGCTCCGCTGTGTGTCACTCGGCCATTGTACCTCCCCGCTTGTGCTTCAGTTTGAAGAAAATTCCGAGCAGTGCGCGTGTTGCTGTGGTCGACTTCCTGTTTATTTTTGAATTCGGTCCCTTTTTCTGTTTTGCCTGGTGGACTCTTGTGCACAGGCTGGCTCGATTAAAGGACGCATGACCTTCCAGTGCCAAGTGTTGTGCACTTTGATCCCGGCACCCTCCTGCCTTAATACAGGGTGGGTGAAAAGTACCTGGGCATTAACAATTCTATTTCTATTACAAATGTATTGAAACAAATGATGCATGTTCTTCATTACGTGTGAAAGTGAAAGTGTTCATATGTTTGTTTCTGTATTTTTCTTCTCCTGGAGGAGGTGGGCGGAGCCCTCCAGTCACTAAATGTCAATGTCAACAATGCAATGAGACATAAACAGGACATTCCTGGTAGATGAGCACCCCTTCTGCTAATGTTGGAAGCCATTCTTAAAAGCACACAAATCAGATAAAGAAACCCATGTAAACACGAGCACCAAAATGACAATGCTTTGGTAGACATCCTTTCTTGGCACCTTCCTGGTTTTTTAGTTTGGGGTAAAAATCCTCTGATCCACTTGGCCGAACACATCCAGTAGCTGGTAAAGTCACGCCCTCAAAATAACCTGGTGGAAGTACCAGACTTTCCCGTATTGTCATTGTCCCTCACATATTTTCAAATGCAAATGTTGACAAAAGTGTGGACAAAAAGGTCAATGGCCAATGACTTACGGGCAATTAAGTCCCGCCCATTTCCCCTGCAAAGACTTCAGCTTGATGGAAAATGTGTCATTTCCAGATATAACTGCCGTCACGTTAGTTGGGTCTGCATACCGCTTGTGGGCTCTGAGTGTTACCTTTTGATACCGGGTCTACTGGTGTCTTTGTGGGAATGAAATTACGTCAGGTCAGGTGAGGGATCAACCAGGATACCATTGTTTGTCCACACGGGAACATTCCTGGGATTTTTTTCCTCCACACTGGGTATGACTGGGTCACACACATGGAACCATGTGACACTCTAAACTAGACGTACGACGTAGTGGAATTATTTTCTACGAATCATTTCGGAGAACAAGACAACAAGACATCGGGAGGATGTCCAAATATTAAGTTGGCTTGTCGTCAAAGCTCACTTCTGGTCGCGTGGGAGCGGTTGGGCTATCAACAGGAAAACGACAAGCTGGTGTTTACACGTTTTCCCACTCCGGAAGGCGTTTTCAATAAATAGCGTTCCAGGGCACCCGGAACTCTGTTTCTGTGTGGATGAGAGGCTGAAATGCTCCAATCAGGGTTTTACGCTGCCGATTCTGATGATCCAGGACTGAAATCATCCAATACCAATCCAACTTATTTATGACGAGCGCTATAGGCCAGAGGTGTGTATAAAGGAGAAAAGTCCGGACAATTCCAAGGTCCGTTGACTGCCAGGGGGCCCAAAAAATAGGTAATTATGAATAAAATGAGTAATTAGCTAAGAAAGGGCGGGAGCATTGTTTTTCATGGGACCCAGAATTCCTGGCTGCACCCCTGCTACTGGCTACATGATTCTTTATGACGCAAGGATGCATAACATCACCTTCATTTATACGAAAGTATATTTGACTTGCTTTTTCGAGACAATATTTATAACTCTGAAAGTCCCAGAGGATGAGACACCTTCTTGTGTCTCAAAAGTGCACTTTTCTTTTAAACATGCCCATTATCCACAATCCTTGTGTGAAACATGAACACATATTTATTTCCCTTTTCTGTGCTTTCTAACGAGAGAAAACGAGTTAGCATGAGCCAGCTGACATTGCACGTCCTGGGAGGTACCCTCTAAAAAAACCCTCGAACAAGGTGTTCTATCCATGCTGTGATCATGCATTAACAAGTATATTGATGATAACAATAATACTTACAGTATTTTGCCGTATTTTGGTGATTTAAAACATTTTTCTTTCCAGGGCGCATTGATTTGACATAGCCCATATAGCTAACGCTACTTCCACCAACACCAGCAGCATAGAAACCAGGACGACACTTCCAATGTCCGCTCTCATCGGGATGGCTGTGTCTTCCAGCACACGACTTGCTAACAGAAAACAAGCATCTTGTTGAGTCTTGGTCGCGAAATTGAGAGCTAGTAGTATCCACTCTTGCGTCTGTGCCTTTGCGGTGGCTTGAGGCGATGTGAGTGACGCTGAGACGAGCGAGGCGTCGTCTAACTCTGCCAGATAAATATAGTTTTTCGTATTAGCTGCTAAATGGAACACTTGAATTTTTTTGGGCTTTTTTGTTTGGGCTTAAGCGTCAAAATAGATCCCATGATGTGCATTGTGTTGGAACTGGACATAAATTAACCAGCAATATAATTATCACGTATGTATCGTAGTAGTGTGAAAGTGCGTTGCCCTGTAGGAGGTCTGTTTTATGAATGCAGCGGTGACCTAGCAACAGAGAAGAAGGCGACTCATGGCGCCACCGTGTCTGCTGACTCCAAGGATGCAGTCTCATACTAACCGATGTCCTTCGAGGCTTTGATGGAATGTGCTTCATGCCACACATGTACTACTGAGAACTGCCACAGAGACGCACACACATAGAAAAGACAAGTACAGTTGTGCAGCTGCTTGCTTCCCCACCCCTTAGAGTTGCACAACCTTGTAGATAGGGAACACCCAAATAAAAAGCGAGAGCTCAGAGAACGTATTCAGAGCGGTGTGGGAAGGTAACTCTGGTACGTTCCTCCGTTCTCCTCGCGAGTAAAAATATATGTTTGTTGTCTTGTCTCTTCTGTCATTTTGGTGTCTTTTAGTGTCACAGGAGTTTGAACCTGACATATTGCTAGCTGCCTCATGTTGACTCGCTTTCTCTCGTGAGAACGCTCAGAAAAGGGAAAGAAATATGTGTTCCTGTTTCACATAAGGGTTTTGAATGATGGGCAAAATTCCAAAAAAGTGCACTTTTCCCTGAAGGAGACTTTGGTTAAGCTGGTGTCTTCAATGAATGTCTGATGAATTCAATTATTTTTCGGGTTATTAGCTCAGCCGTCTGACTGTCCCACACATACGGGAGAGTGTGAGTCACATGGCTACGTTAGAAAACTCACCATCCCCCGTCAAATGCTTTTAACGTGCTACCCCGCCAGGTATTTTTTGTGGCATGTGTTAGCTGTTGGGCGCCACACGGCAGGCTTGATTGTTTTTGTTTTGCAGGAAGTGGGAGGACGACACTGTCAAAGATGTTCGGTAGGTGAGCTTAACCAGCTGCAACTCAACACCAGCAAGACAAAGGAGATGATCATTAACTTCCAGAGGAAAACATCTCACTTCACACCGGTGAACATCCAGAGAGCGGACATAGAGTTGGTAGACAGCTACAAATTCCTGGGTGTTCACCTTAACAACAAGCTGGACTGGTCCGTCAACACCCACGCCCTCTACAAGAAGGGCCAGAGTCGCCTCCACCTGCTGAGGAGACTGAGGTCCTTTGGTGTGTGCAGGACTCTTTTACGGACCTTTTATGACTCTGTGGTGGCCTCAGCCATCTTCTATGCTGTGGGCTGCTGGAGAGGGGGCAGCACGGAAAGGGACAGGAGCAGGATCAATAGGCTGATCAGGAGAGCGAGCTCTGTCCTGGACGGTCCTCTGGACTCCGTGGAGGAAGTGGGGGAGAGAAGGATGTTGGCTAAGCTGACATCCATCATGGACAACACCTCTCACCCGCTACATGAAACTGTTGTTTCCCTGAGCAGCTCCTTCAGCAGCAGACTGTTACACCTACGGTGTAAGAAGGAGAGGTTCCGCAGGTCCTTCATACCGACCGCTGTCAGGCTCTACAACACCTGCACCACCTGAACCATGTTGTAGTCACTATGCATTCTTTGCACTGTACTCTTTACTTGCGTATCTTGCTTGCTTGCTGCTGTAACAAGTAAATTTTAAATGGGATAAATAAAGTACATACAATACAAACAACAATAAAGCCACTAAACCACACAAAAGGGTGGCTGTGGGCTGCAATAGTGTAGCCACAGATGATCGGCTTTTACGGAAATCGGCCAATGCTAATCGGTGGCCGATCGGTCAGAGCATCCCTGGCTGAAACCATAAAATACTTTGCCATTTTCACCTGAAAACGTTTCCGTGTAGCTAGCCCCTCAGATGCTACACCTCCCCATTAAGGACCAGCAGGGGTCCTGGAAACATCTGTTGACTGGCACCAAGGATGACTGGTTTCTTTTCCCATCTCATTCATTCAGTTTAAGGACCGCTGTCAGGAAGCCACTCTTGGCCAGACATCTGCTGAGCACCATGCACTCTGACCTCTGTGTGTTGTCTGACCCACTTGCAAAGGTAAAATACACTGCTTAAGTTCCGTCTTTATTTCAGGGATTCTCTCTTTAAGGTAGAGACCAATCTTGCACAAAATGTACAAAAGTCCGTCCCCTTAAGGCAGTGATTCTCTGTCATGCCCCTGCTGGGGGACAGAAATGTTTTATTGATTTATCTGTACTGCACAGACTCAACTCCATACTGAAACCAGCGAAAGGCAACAAAATGGGTATCATACAACTTCATGGCAAAAAATCCCAACTATCCCTTTAAGGTCTGCACCAAATGTTGTTAATAACAGCGCCACCATGTGGCGTATTTGTCACAAAAGTAAAAGCACAGACATAGCAGGGGTGCAAGTTTTGCGAAATTTTCGCCCTTGTGTGTGCAGTCCTTCAGGAGCATAAGACTGTTCATCGGTGGAGTAGCAGTCGATTGTGTTGTGGTTTTCTAAAATACGTTTTGATGGAACAACAATGATGCTGAAGTGTTGCAGAATATTCCTTTCCATCGAGCTGCGGTGTGAAAAAGACTATAATAAGATTATGTCAATATTCCACAGTCACTGCTTTGGTCTTGAGGTATTCCATGAGCGCATCCTCTCCTGCCAATGACAAGCAGACGTTACCATTTAGTAGAAGACAATATTGGACCGTGTAGTTTTACACTGTGAAATCATTTGGGTTTTTATACTATTAACGAGGGAAAAGCTTCTTGAGATGACATCTGTACTTCAGTGAAGAAAGTGTCGGACGTTTCGCTCCTCATCCGAAGAGCTTCGTCAGCGAACTAACAAGTGCTGGTAGCCTAGGCCTTAAATACAGTAAGAGTGGGCGGAGTTGGTGTGCCAATGCCCTCCTCCTATTGCTTCCTTACACTAAGACTGGGAGAAGTTGTGGTCTAATCCTCTCCTTCCATTAGCACCTCCGGTCAAAGGGAAGTGTCGCTCCCTGTAGTTGGGTATGAACGACTCTGTTACTGGCTCGTTAGCATCTATTGTTCTGGCTTGGCCCTGGCTCCACCTCATTTGCATGACTAAGAGCTGTAGGTTTCGGTCTCAGTAACCTGCTGAACACAGGGTCCAAATTAAACCTCAAACCACCATTCTGATTCAATGATGGTTCATGGTTCATGGTTCATGGTTTTAATTCATCTTGAACATGCATACAAGTCAAACAGTTGCACATCACACAATATAGTTCACAGTTTTGCATGTCCAAAAAGGAGTAGGAAGAAGCAAAGCTTATTTAATCCTACCCCTCATCAGCTTCACATCAATACATTCACTCACCTCTTTTTCTTCCAGGTATGCTTTGTAAGGCTACATGACAATGTAGTGCAATCATAACAAGGTTTTCACTTACTACAAGGAAGCTACAGGCACGATGATAACTGATAGAATGATTGAAGAAGTGTTTGATTGATAATAAATGAGTACAGACCATGTAGTCACCACAATGAAAGTTAATCGTCAGTATAGTAGTGGTTAGATGTTGTATTGTATGTACACAGTGGTTCAGGTCTCTTCTTCTTTGTATTTTGTGAACATCAACTGCTTGTACTTTTTATTAAAATCGCTCATTGTTGTGCATTGTTTGAGTTCCTTACTCAATCCATTCCACAACTTGATTCCACATACAGAAATGCTGAAAGTTTTCAGTGTTGTACGTGCATATAGGTGTTTTAGATTCAATTTTCCTCTCAGATCATATTTCTCCTCTCTTTTTGATAAGAATTGTTTTACATTTTTCGGTAGAAGGTTATTGTTTGCTTTATGCATAATTTTAGCCGTCTGAAGGTTTACTAGATCCGCAAATTTTAATAATTGTGATTTTATAAATAAGGAATTTGTGTGTTCTCTGTAAGCAGCATTATGGATGATCCTGAGTGACCTTTTTTGTAGCACAGTTAGTGGCTGAAGTGCACTTTTATAGTTATTGCCCCATAACTCGGCACAATAAGTTAGATATGGTAATATCAGTGAACAGTAGAGCGTATGTAGTGCTTTTTGGTCAAGGACAAATTTAGCTTTACTCAGTATTGAGGTGTTTCTTGCCACTTTATGTTTTACATTTTTAATGTGAGATTTCCAGTTCATCTTCTCATCTATTATAACCCCGAGAAATTTATTTTCGTTCGCCCTGTCAATGTCTACCCCATCAATTTGTATTTGCTGGTACGTTTCCTTTTTACACTTACCAAATAGCATTACTTTAGTTTTACTGAGGTTCAGTGATAGTCTGTTTTTATCAAACCATCTTTTTAGTAGAGGAGGTCCTGCTATGATGGGTTCTGTTGTTTGACAAAAATAGCTTCCTTTACTCCTCTTTCAAACCATCTGTTTTCTTTGGCCAAAATCTTTACCTCGCTGTCCTCAAAAGAGTGATTGGTAGCTTTAAGGTGTAGATGTACTGCTGATTGAGGACCACTAGAATTGTCCCTGCGATGTTGATAAAGCCTTTTTTGGAGCATTTGCTTAGTTTCCCCAATGTAGTGCTCTTTGCATTCCACATCTTTACAGTGGATGGAATAGACCACATTGCTCTGTTTTTGGTTTGGAGCCTTGTCTTTAGGATCCACTAGTTTTTGTCTCAGGGTATTTACTGGTTTAAAATAGGTTGGAATTTTGTGTTGCCATAAGATCCTATGGAGTTTTTCGGAGACCCCAGCTACATAAGGGACTACCACTCCTTTCCTTTTTGCTTCTGTGGGCTTTTGGGTTTCTTTCCCTACTCTCTTCTTTTGACATTTGTTAAAAGCTCACCGCGGGTACCCACACTCCGCCCACTCTTACTGTATTTAAGGCCTAGGCTACCAGCACTTGTTAGTTCGCTGACGAAGCTCTTCGGATGAGGAGCGAAAGGTCCGACACTTTCTTCACAGAAGTACAGATGACGTCTCAAGAAGCTTTTCCTCGTTGGACAACTCCTGTACGACTAAGAGCCTACACAGACGCATTTCATACTATTGTTCATTCTGTCGATTCTCAAACTCTCTTCTTATGGGATTTTGCTGACTTGAAAAAATACACACAAATATTGATTATGAGCAAAACTGTGTTTGTTTTTCATAGTTTTCCTGCATAAGCCTTTCTTCCGCAGATGGGTCAAATGATAAAACAATACATACAATGGAAATGATGGACTGTGCCAAACATATACAGCGTTCCCTGGTTTATCGCAGGCGATAGGTTCCCAAAATAGCCTGCAATAGGTGAAATCCACAAAGTAGCCAACTTCATCTGTTTCCCATCATGATGCATGTTTTAAGGCTGCAAAGGCCCCCACCGTATACTTTATACACTTTTCTCAGACAGACATGACCATGTCCTCACATTAACACTCTCAAAGTTGAAATTTCCTTTGACTTTTAATGAACAACCTACTTGGTTGGAGAACACTGGTATGGAAGGTTGTCTCAAAGACATATTGTTACATGCAAATGCAGTGGTTCACTATTCACGGGGGCTATGCTCTCAGAACACCCGCAAGTAATTGAGATGCCCGTAAAAAGGTCTACTTTGACCCCCCCAACAAGAGGTCATCAATCCAAATGCGTCATGGCAGATGTCAGCTCATTTGCATAAGCACTTCCTTGGCTGACTTTTAGCAACATTGCACGTGGAATCTGCTCTTTACATTTCACGTTTTGTGGGAGTTTAGTCAAAGTACAATGTTCCTTCGCTACAACGCGGTTCACTCGCTATTACCTGGATTTTTTTTTGTGCAATTTTTTACAGTGTAGCATGCTTTTTTTTTTTTAACAGCGTATGAACCATTGTCTTCTGCGTCCCGATTGGCTAAGGGACTGTATGTAGACCATCAATCAATCTCCTTCATGCCATGTGTCCTGTACAGCAGTGATCCCCAACCTCCGGGCCGCAAATGGCCGCAAATGACCCACCGCATTGCGGTGGGTCATTTGGTACCAGGCCGCACAGAAAGAAAAAATAATTTCCATGATGTTTTATTTTGAAAAGTGGCCGGATTCTCTCTGTTACATCCGTGACTTGACGCATGTCCATTGTGCGTGTGCTAACTTTATCTCATTTCGCACAGATAGACTACTACTGTATTTGTACCATTTTTCTTTCACCTCATATTTGGTGTAAATGCTGATACTATGTGGGAATGCATAAAGGTAAGTTTGGATGACTTATTGAGTGCTAATGTGCACATTTGTCTCAAGTTAATTCATGCTAGCCCACTGCCTTTTAGCACACACGCCAAACAGCCATGTAATAATGATGGGTCAGCATTCAGATGTTATTCATGTGTTCGTTTTACACAATGCATAATAAATAAGATAAATTAGATCGCTATAATGTACAAACTCCTGCCCCCCGCGCCGCCCCCGGTCTGCGGGAGATTTGTGGGAACACAAGCCGGTCCGTGGGTCTAAAAAGGTTGGGGACCACTGCTGTAGACCATCAATCAATCTCCTCCATGCCATGTGTCCTGTACAGTACAGAAGGCCTTCAGCTTGCCTAATTGACATCATGGTTGGATCGCTAGCAGTGTGGCTCTTTAGTGCTGTATGTTTTCTCCCTGACAAAATTCACAATGTCGACTAAACGCTTTGCACTGACAAAGACACCTGCAGGGCGCCATTACGGAATAATTACGGAATAAATGAGTCTTCGGAGGAAAATAACATCAGGATGACAGCAGCAACACATTTAAACAAGGATGTAAAAAGGGCTTAACTGTCCGCAGCAAGAACACAGAGAGGCCGCCTCTGCGGATACATGAACACATTTAAAGCCATCATGGACGAGGGGGGATACAAGCCTGAACACGTTTTTAATATGAATGAGACAGGCTTATTTTGGAAACACTACATCGCTGATTCAGCCCGTGGACCAAGAAGTGTGATCCGCGCTTTCAGTACATATATTTTGTCATGTCTGAGAAAAGAGTATAAAGCGTGTGGTGAGGGGTTGTACAGCCATGAAACTTATATAATAAACAAAAAAACATATCCTGTAAACCAAAAAATATAAAATGAACATACATAAGAAAAACATACATAAAAAAATGAAAAAAATCAACTTCTACTGCACCTAACACTGGTATTTTTGGGAACCTAAGCCCCGCGTTAAACGAGGGAACACAACACATGTTTTGGATGCATCAAAATGCATTTGGTGCACAATGAGGTGTTATACTTCGAGAATCACTGAAACGTAAGTTCCACTATTTTGTATTATTTATTTCAGCGACGTTGTCACGCACTTTTGCATGTCACAAAATGGCGATGCGTAAACGCTAATATGTATATGTGAAAAAGTGTTTATCCCCTTCCTGATTTATTCTTTTTTTGCATGTTTGTCACACTGAAATGTTTCAGATCATCAAGCAAATGTAAATATTAGTCAATGACAACACGACTCAACACAAAATGCACTTTTTATATGAAACTTTTTATGATTAAGGAAGAAAAACAAAACCTATGTGACGCCGTGTGAAAAAGTGATTCAAGATTCAAGAGTTTTTATTGTCATATGCACAGTAAAACAGGTAGTTGTCCTCCCTGTTAAAAAATAACAGATGAATTGAGATCTATCAGTGTGGAAAATGTTAGAAAGCCATTTCTAAAGCTTTGAGACTCTAGCCAACCACAGTAAGAGCCATTATCCACGAATGGCCAAAACATAGATCAGTGGTGAACCTTCCCAGGAGTGGCCGGCCAACCAAAATGACTCATCCGAGAGGTCACAAAAGACCCCACAACAACACCCAAAGAACCGCAGGCCTCACTTGCCTCAGTTGAGGTCAGTGTTCATGACTCCACCAAAAGAAAGACACTGGGCAAAACGGCCTGCATCGCAGAGTTCCAAGACCAAAACCACTGCTGGACAAAAACAACAATAAGACTTGTCTCAGTTTTGCCAGAAAACGTCTTCATAATCCCCAAAACCTTTGGGGAAAATACTCAGTGGTCTGACGAAACTAAAGTTTAACTTTTTGGAAAGAAGAAGAAGAAGTGTCTCATCACATCTGGTATTTCAGAAAAAGAACATAATTTCAACAGTAAAATATGGTGGTGGTAGTGTGGTGGTCTTCAGGACCTGGAAGACTTGCTGTGATAAATGGAAGCATGAGAATGTCCGGCCAAGTCCAAGTCCTGACCTGAATCCTATTGAGATGCTGTGGCATGACCTTCAAAAGGAAAAGCCTCCAATGTGGCTGAATGACAACAATTCTGCAAAATTCCTCCCCAGTGCTGTAAGAGACTTATTGCAAGTTATCACAAACGCTTGATTGCAGTTGTTGCTGCTAAGGGGGCCCAACCACTTATTAGCTTTAGGGGGCAATCACTTTTTCACGCAGGGACATATAGCTTTGGATAGTTTTTCTCCCTTAATCATAAAAAGTTAAATTTAAAACTGCATAAAGTGTTCAGTTGTGTTGTCATTGACTAACATTTACATTTGTTTGATGATCTGAAACATTTGAGGGTGACAAACATGCAAAAAAATAAGAAATGAGGAAGCGGGCAAACCCTCACTCCACTGTCTATATGTACAGTATGGTTGTAGCTTCAAATCTCTGTGGTCTGTGCGTCTTGCCCCTCGAATGACAGCACCCTTTCAGGAGAATCACCCAAATATATGCCCAGAACCCTTTCAACTGAATTTGAATCTTTGGGACCAGTAGAAAAAAAAGCTAAACACATTTTGTCTGCCACAACTTACCAAGGTCTTTTCCAAAGCCAGACTGCTTGAAGCCTCCAAAAGGTGAGGCCACATCAGTCTTGTTGTAGGTGTTGATGAACACTGTTCCAGCCTCCAAGCGTTCACTCACGTACATGGCTTTGTTAATGTCAGCGGTAAACACGCCTGAAGCCAGGCCATACTCAGTGTCATTGGCTCTCTGCAGCACACCTTCCACATCTCTGTTATGGAAGAACACTCGTTTTTGTACAAACAGTACAATTCCAGAGCCGCAGCATCAACAGGGTACATTGTCATGGCTATTTACCCATCTTTGAATTTGGACACAACCATGACAGGGCCAAAGGACTCCTCTTTGGCAATGAACATGTGATCCTCCACATCAGTGAACACGGTCGGCTCCATGAAGAAACCTGTGAGAAAAAATGCAAATGTAATTCTGTTCTATGATTTCAGAAGCTTGACTACATTTTGAGGACGACAGTGGCACTCAGTAAGGGATGGGCAATATACCCGGCAGCCTCTTGCGATGACGATGCAGTATTTACTGTATCACAATGTATTTAGCACACTCTCAGAACACGTTTCACATACTGGATGTCTTTGAAAGATAGAAACGGAGTATGTAGTTTTGAATCCATTTATTGTGCAAAACTGTAGACATTTTACACCGTCACTCAGTGGTGATTCAGCTCAAGTATGACCCCCCCATATTTGTTTCAACTCACACTACATAACTGCGTGTGTGTGTGTGTGGAGGTTTTAATGGAACGTTTTGTTTATTTCTAAACAAATAAAAATAAAAATCTAAACAAATAAACAAATTATTTCCCATGACACAGCCATTGTTGGTTGTGTTTCAGAGGGGAATGATCTAGAATACAGGACGGTCATCAGGGACTTTGTCAGCTGGAGTGAGCTTAACCAGCTGCAGCTCAACACCAGCAAGACAAAGGAGATGATCATTAACTTCCAGAGGAAAACATCTCACTTCACACCGGTGAACATCCAGGGAGCGGACATAGAGTTGGTAGACAGCTACAAATTCCTGGGTGTTCACCTTAACAACAAGCTGGACTGGTCCGTCAACACCCACGCCCTCTACAAGAAGGGCCAGAGTCGCCTCCACCTGCTGAGGAGACTGAGGTCCTTTGGTGTGTGCAGGACTCTTTTACGGACCTTTTATGACTCTGTGGTGGCCTCAGCCATCTTCTATGCTGTGGGCTGCTGGAGAGGGGGCAGCACGGACAGGGACAGGAGCAGGATCAATAGGCTGATCAGGAGAGCGAGCTCTGTCCTGGACGGTCCTCTGGACTCCGTGGAGGAAGTGGGGGAGAGAAGGATGTTGGCTAAGCTGACATCCATCATGGACAACACCTCTCACCCGCTACATGACACTGTGGGTTCCCTTAGCAGCTCCTTCAGCAGCAGACTGTTACACCCACGGTGTAAGAAGGAGAGGTTCCGCAGGTCCTTCATACCGACCGCTATCAGGCTCTACAACACCTGCACCACTTGAACCATGTTGTAGTGCTTTACTTTACTGTTCTCTTTACTTGTCTTGCTTGCTTGCTGCTGTAACAAGTAAATTTCCCCGCTGTGGGATCAATAAAGTACATACAATACAATAAACAGAGACGGTCTATCTAGTGAAGCGTCGCCAGGAGCACTTCCTGTTTCCTAGCATGCTTTGCTGTACAGTGTTTATGTAAATGTAAATGTACATGTTTGGCGCTCACATAGTTGTCTGCTTTTATCCATCTATTGCGTTGCTGTGTGTAGTTCTTTTGACAGCACAAGCAGGGTTGGTATGTGCACTGGTGACCTCTCGCCATGCGGTTGTTAAAGTAGAAGACAAATGTTTATGGATAACCTTCAAAAAAGATAACCTCAAAGAAAAAATGGTCAAAAAAAGGTTGATGACAATTTATAGCACAATTATCGACCACCAAAAGTTGTTTTCGTGACAGGCCTAATATTGATTCATCTATTCAGAAATGTCAATAATGATGCTGACCGGAAAAAAAAAAAAAAAAAAACGAACAAAAAGACGGAAAGCGGAAGTGCTGCCCGGATAGTATATGGTGGCGCACCTAAGTGTAACGGGCGCCACACACGGGCGGCGACAAACAAGCGGCTGTGACCAGCTACACTGGTGAGCGATGCGTTTACATCCAGAGCAAATTGTGCCAGTCGCCCACGCTTTTGATTGGCTGTCAGATGTGGAGGGAATTTGGGGGTGTCAAAGCAGTTCAGAGCAGGAAAAGCGGCCGGTGGTGATCGAGTACTCCTGCTAGTACCGGATCTTGCTAGTATTGAAGATAATGTCCGTTTAAATGAGCCAACGGCAAAGAGTTCCCATGCCACTGCTTTTTTTCTTCATATCTCTTTATTCATTTTTAGAAATGCCAAACAAAAATGAATCTGTTTCATGTTTATTTTAGTTGTGGATGATTACTAATATGCTTTGTTTTAGTAGTACACAGTGACTAAAAAGAAATTATATATATTAAAAAAATGCTTGAAAAAATTGACAAACTAATGATGACAAAAAAAGTGAAATGTTTTATCATGGCATCGCAGGTCTCTGAATTGTAATCGCATTGAATCATGAGGTGGCCAGAGATGCCCACTCCTAGCCAGAACAGTGGTGCCTGGGCATGCCCATATAAGGAAGTCTGGGTTGCACTGACATCAATGGAACTCGGTGTAAAAAAAAAAAAACTGTAAATCACAGCGTGTGCAGAGCCGTCCAAAACTGCTTTCAGGTTTCGCTTCCAAAATGCGCAAACCTCATTTTCTGAATCGTTGGCATTGTTTAACACGAGAATACAACATTGTGACAGCATTTATCGGTCAGAAAACAGAAAAAGCATAATAGGTCCCCTTTAAAGATACATAAAAAAAAAAGATGTTCTTAGCTGATGAAGATAAAGCAAACGTGCTGATGGGATGGATGGAGCGATTTATTTGTTTTACCTGGACGATCAACCTGTTTGCCTCCATACAACAATGTGGCTCCTTCCTTTACGCCAACCTCGCAGTACTCCAGCAGCTTGTCCAAATGGGCTTTGTGATTCTGTGGGCCGTGGTCTGTGGATCGATCCAGTGGGTCTCCAATCTTCATCTTCTTGATCTCCTCTACCTTTGAGTTAAGAAACACAAACAAACAATGCAGTGACTTTAACCCCCGCTCACTCTTATTCTTCTTTGTTGTACACATTTTCTATAGTGGAACCTTGGTTAGCATCATGGCTGCATTCCAGAAGGTCCATCTCTAACCCAAACAGACATTAACCGAAGCAATTTTTCCCATAAGAAATCATCCATCCATCTTCTATGCTGCTCATCCTCACGAGGGTCGTGAGGGTAAGAATATTTGAACGATCCAGGGAGAATCGTAATGTCAGGTTCCCATCCATGTTCAAGACTTGATACCTGACTCCAGCCCTGAGAAATACCATCTGGTTTCTCACTTCAGGAACCCATGGAGCCACAGGAAGTTGCAGGTGCCAGCATTTGATAAAGAAGGTGAGAAACGCTTTCGAATTCAAGGACTCATGACAAAACACAAAGGTGGTGTCTGTGCTGATCTCGCTGCCACATCGTGTCTTTGGGAACAGTCAAGGAAGGTAAAGGTAAGCTTAAATTTTCATTTATTGTCACGTTCTGTTGCTTGGGTTCTGGTTTGTGCTGTCTGCGTTGACGTCGTGATGGGATCCCGTGTCTTGCCCTGATGTCTGTGCTTCCTCCAATCAGCTCTCTTGTGTCTAGTCCCGGCATGTCTTGTTGGGTAATTACTTGCCACTTTTCTGTCTTGTCTTTGTGAAATCGTCATGAAATCGTTGTTTGTGGTGACTCTGCTATCTGCCTTATGTTTATTGCATATTTTGGACTTCACACACTGAAACTTTGTATTTTGGAATCCTGACTTGCCCAGTACCTGGCATTCATCTTTTTTTGCACATCATCCATTGTCGCTTTCTATGCTTCTTGGGTCCACCAAGCTTTGCCCCCACATCCCAACTACGACAGAACGATCCGACTAGAAACTGGCCTAGCAGGAAGCACATGCCGCCGGCATGCTCGCTGGCAGTTCCCCTTGTGTGTTGAACTCACCTCGTGTATCTGACTATCCTATTTGCAATCCTAATTCGGTTTCTAAAATTTTGCCCCCCGCCTTTTGGTATGATTCCGTAGTTTTTGGGCTCTCATCTGTAAAGCTTGCGTACGCACAAAACAGGGCCGAAAGGTTGTGTACGGCGTTTTCCAGGCACAGTATGTGGTCTATTAAACACAACCTGATGTGACAACGTGCGAAATTTTGTAGCTGGCGTACACACTTTTTGGAAGCACAGCAAAAAGGCGACACATGTTAAGTGGTGAAGTCAAGTCATATATTAGAAATGAACATGCAATGAAGCCAATAAAGGTTCATCGATCATTGCATTCATCGGCACACCGTTAGCGACTTAAAAGACGTGTGTGGAAAGTGTTGGCTACGTTTACATGCCACTGATGGATACCATTTATCAATCAAATGTAATGATCCTATCTTGTATATGATTGCCAACATATGAGTGGTGAGTGGAAATGGATGGTCGTGCTAGCAGTCTTAGCAAACACCATTACGTACCGGCGTAATGGTATCCTGACCAAGAAAGATACATTAGAAAACACTACACAGCGCTCCGGGAGGCATGGCTCAGGTGGTAGAGTGGTCGTCTAATAATGATTTTCTTCTCAGTTCTCCACGGACGCAACCGTCAACCTCCGCAGCATTCAAGTTCCAATACGTCTATTCTGCCAATACCCGACCAAGTGTTTCTTCCAGTAGCACGTAACTCACCACACGGCTGATGAATTCATCATGAATTGACTCTTCAACAAAAAGACGCCCAGCAGCAATGCAGTTTTCCCCTTTGTTGAAATACACGGAGCTCATGCCCTAGTGGGGAAAGCAAAACCCATTCAGTGATATACCATGGCTTCATATCTTTGCAACCGTTTGATGAAATCAATCATGAAAAGCTGTCAGGTTATTTATGAGTTATTAGGATTTGAGAAAACAAGGAGATTGAAAAATGTCAAATGGAGTCGATTTAGAGCTCCTTATTTTATTTATGTATTTGGAAATATTGTTTTGTTAAAGACTCATTTTCTACCCCGCAGGAATCTGGCACAGAGCTGCTCTTGTTTATTGTTGTTGTAATTTTTGATGCAAAGAAAGATGTTTGGTTTTGCTGTAAAAGATTGCAGCTTGAGTGACCTGTTAGTTACTGCACTTCATGTAATGATGAATGTAGAAAATTCAGCTTTTAAATTCATTTGCGTGCGGTAGAACGAAACATGCACAGACCCTTTCAAAAAATGTGAATATCATAGGAATGTGTATTTCTTTCCATAATTCCATTCAAAAAGTGAAACTGTCATAGATTATAGATTCAGGAAGCCACTAGCTAAACAAAGTCAAGTATTTATTTGTTTCTTTTCACATAATCTGGGCTTCCAGCTCATAAAACCCACAAAAACAGGACCTCAACAGATTTGAATACTGTGAAGAAATTACCATTTACCTCTCAGACTTTGCAGAAAAGACAGAAAGAAGGATCACATCAAAACAATCAAAATATGCTCCTTTGAAAACGATATGCGCCGTGGCGTTGAGGCAATCAGCCTGTGGCGTTGGCTGGGAGTTATGGAAGCCCCGATTTCCTCGATGCTCGCTGTCAGTCCTTTGCTTTTTTATTCCCCTCTTTATAATAGCCCAGAAATTCTCAAAGGGGTTTCGATCCGGCCAGTCAAGCACTGTGATGGTCTTCTGGCCTGTCGTTAAGTCTGCAGTCTTCCCCGTATTGAAACGAACTGAGACAACCGAACCAATGAAATCACCAAACCCGGGGAAACCTGTGCAGGTAGCAGGTGATTAGCGTGTGATGGTCAATTAAAAACATTCACGCCCTGAAACATGTGGGCTAATTTCTTCACAGAAATCAATGTTTTTCAATACTTGATTTTGTGGGTTTTATGAGCTGGAAACCCAAATTATGTAAAAATAAAAAAATGAATACCTGAAATTGTTTCAGTTGTGGGCCCTGCCTCTATAATGGATGATCTGGGTTTAGACCAAGGATTGTGGAGTTAAGAAGAGGATTCAGGCCAATGGAACAGCGTGACGTACGGCATGGAGCTGAAAGTCCGCCATGATAGGGTGCAAGAAAGGTGGGCGGGGCCAGGCAAAATGAAGTTCTAAGGTGTGTGTACACTTTGATCAAATGGATGAATGTTATTTAGTGAACACAATGAATCCATATGTCTACATATAAATAGATACAAATGACAACTAGTTGAGCAAGCAATAGCTGAGCAGTGTGCCCAGGGCACGTTTTCAATGCACGTTCTATGGATGCTGCGCTCTAAAATGGTGGCCAAACCCGCCCAGGGCTTAACACAGAAGCGGATGCAGAATCGACTCTCCTGTTGTACAATCTCCGTGGTTTAGACCAGGGATATCCAAAGTGCTGCCCGGGGGCCATTTACGGCCCGCGGCTGTGATTTTATCGGGCCACACTGCAGTCTAAAAATGTCATTTAACAAGGAAAGTTAATGAAAAACAGCAGCAAAAATAGGAAAATCAATCAAATGTCAAAACATTAAGAGAAGAGTTGTAATCTGGCAAGGAAGAAAAGACATCATTTCACAAGAATAAAGTAATAGTTTGAGGAAAAATGTCATTTTAGGAGCATGAAGTTGAAATATTCAAGGACAAAGGTTTTATTGTCCAAAACAACAAACAATGAAAGTTGTCATTTTTGGAAACTAAGGTTGGGGGAAAATTTAGAACATGGGAATAACGTCAAAATATTAAGAGAAAATATACAAGAGGAAATTTGAACGGGATTTTTTTTTTTAAATCAACAGCAGAGTAAAGTCAAAATATTAAGAGAAAAAAAATTTCTAATGAGAAAAAAGTTGCAATTTTGCAACTTATAAAGGGAGGGAGGGAAAATATAATTTTAGTAACAACGTTGAAATAAAGAAAAAAAACATTGTTTTAAAAGCTAAAAAATATTATGGGAATAAAGTTACAAGAACAACATTTACAAGAGAAAAGCTGAAAAGGAAAGCTGAAATGAAATAGTTGGAAAATTTAAAAAAAAACAGCTGTAATTTTATGGCAATAAAGTCAAAATATTAAGGAAAAAAAAGTCCTAATCGAATGAAGAACAAAAGTCGCAATTTTACAAGAATAAACTGGTAAACTGGTAAAAATGTCATTTGTAGCATTTCACCTGTATTCCAATGGTGAAATGCAGTTTTTCTTGAGCTACATACAGTATACTGTAGCTTCTTAGCACATCTCTATGTGCTGCTTCACTAAATATTAAAGTGGTCCTTGCACTACTTATTTGTTATGTTTTATTCATTGGACAGAAGGTTCAGACTTGTGTTTTTTCATTGTTCCATTTAATATACAGTAGATAGAGGCTTATTGTCATTGCGCAAAGTATACAAACAAACTTAGTTTGGTGGCTCCCCTACCCTTTCAAGCAACATTCCAAGTGTAACAGGTGTACAAATATACTGTAGATATAAGATATAGAATGTAAAACATTGATCCCATCAAAGATAAACATGTTATTCTGCTGACTTTATTTTTGCCAGTGCCTTACAGCAGGGGTGTCCAAACCTTTTCCAGCGAGGGCCACATACTGAAAAAGTAAAGGATGCAAGGGCCACTTTGATCTTTTCTCAACCAACACATACGAGATATGCTAAGAAGCTACAGTACCTGTATACGTACTGTAGCACAAGAAACAACTACCTGTACATTTCACCTTTGGAATACAGGTGAAATGATACTACAAATGAAGTTTTTCCAGAATAATGCAACTTTTTTCTTGTAAAATTCCAACTTTTCTTCTGCATTCGATTATGACTTTTTTCTTAAAATTTTGACTTAATTCCCGTAAAATTACAGCTGTTTTTTCCATTTCTGCTCTTTTTTTAATTTTCCAATTTTCCATTATTTTATTACAAGTTTATTCTCGTAAAATTGCAACTTTTTTCCCATTAGAAAACCTTTTTTTTCTCTTAATATTTTGACTTTACTCTGGTCACATTTCTGCTGTTGATATTTTTTTTTGTATAATTTTCCGAATATTTTACGTTCATCTTGTATATTTGCTTCTCCTAATATTTTCACTTTATTCTCATGTTATAAATTTACCCAAACCTAAGTTTCCAAAAATTACAACTTTATTCATTGTTTTTGACTTAAAAAATAAAGTTTCTTTAATATTTGATCTTCATGCCACTAAAATGACATTTTTCCTCATGCTACTATGTTACTTCTTGTGAAATGATGGCCTTTTTCCTTGCTAGACTGCAACTCTTCTCTTAATATTTTGACTAGTAATTCATTTTTCCATTTTTGCTGCTGTTTTTTTTTTTTTTTTTTAAGTTACCGTGTTAAATTACATTTTTAGACTCTACTGCGGGCCGATAAAATCACAGCCGCGGGCCACAAATGGCCCCGGGCCACACTTTGGACACCCCTGCATGCTTGGGGATATGATGGTCTCTTTTACACATGAGATAATACTCCAGGTCAAGGGTGTCCGAACAATTTCTGGCGAGGGTCACATAATGAAAAATGAAAGTTCGCAAGGGTCACTTTGATATTTTGTTATTTTGTAAATCAACACACGTAGATATATATATATATATATCTCTCTATAGATATCTATATATGTATATATCTATACTGTATATGTCTACATATACAGTATATACATACAGTCGTGCTCAAAATGATCCTTGCTAACTCTTGTGATTTTTTTTATTTAATGATGAAATGAATGCATTTTTTCAAGTTTGCATGTCAGTGCATGTGAACAACAATTGAAAGAATGACAACAATATAAAATTCAAGAAAATCTTTATTTCGTGGGCATTTTATTGATGGATTCCCAAAAAATGCCATGTTCAAAATGATTCATACACCTGGTAATATTTCAAATAAAATGTTCCAAATGTGGTCATGTTTCTCCAGTAGTTACTTCAAGGTGTCACAATGGAACACAAAAACCCTTAATATTGTTGGCCAGATATTAAACACTGATCTAAAAACTAAATAAGACTTCCTTCCAGAAATAGAAACATCTGGAAGCTCGCCTTGCCTGTTCTAGACGTCATCTGAAGCAAGATCCCAGCTTTTGGTCAACTATTGTATTGTCTGATGAGACAAAATTGGAGTTATTTGGCCATATGGATGCTCAATATGTCTGGAGGAAGAAAGGAAAAGCCTACAGGCCAAAGAACACTGTGCCCACTGTCAAGTATGGTGGTGGAAACATAATGCTGTGGGGATGTTTTTCCTCCAGCATCACAGGGAATCTCGTCAAAGTCCAAGGAATCATGAAAAAGGAGGAATACATCAGGATCCTTGACCAAAATGTGAAG
Organism: Dunckerocampus dactyliophorus; assembly: GCF_027744805.1. Taxonomy (NCBI): domain Eukaryota; kingdom Metazoa; phylum Chordata; class Actinopteri; order Syngnathiformes; family Syngnathidae; genus Dunckerocampus; species Dunckerocampus dactyliophorus. The sequence continues at coordinate 79,581 of NC_072823.1, forward strand.
CAATCTGCTGAGAAACTCCAGCTTGGCCACAACTGGATGTACCAGCAAGACAATGACCCTAGACACACCGCCAAGGTATTGAAGAAATGGTTCAAGGACAATGATGTCAACGTCCCAAGTTAAAGTCCTGACCCAAACCTAAATCCCATCGAAAACTTGTGGCATCACTTGAAGACCAGAGTGATGGCTCGGAAACTGACCAACCTGACCAAGCTTGAGGCTTTTGCCAAGGAAGAATGGGCCAACATCCCACAGGAGACATGCAGGAAGCTTGTGGACACAAACAAGAACCATCTCGAAGCAGTGATAAAGAACAAAGGCTGTGCTATTGACTATTGAAGGAAGACAATGGACGAGGGTATGAATCATTTTGAACATGGCATGTTTTGGGAATCCATCAATAAAATACACATGAAATGAAGATTTCTTTGAATTTTGTATTGTTTTCATTATTTAAATTGTTATTCACCTTTAACTGATTCACAAACTTAAAAAATGCATATATTTCATCACTAAATGAAAAAAATCACAAGAATTACCAAGGGTATGAATCATTTTGAGCACGACTGTATATATATGTATATACACATACACACACACACACACACACACACACACACACACACACAGACACATACGTATATTTCAAGAAAATACTGCATCAAAAGTGTATTACTAGTATGTCTTGGCTTGTTTTTTTTTACCCATTTTTACATTTTTTTTAATTTTCCAAATTATTTCAACTTTATTCTTAAACATAAGTTTTATTTTTGTCATATTTTGACTTTATTCTCATATTATAAAACTTTTCCCCAATAAATTTTCCAAAAAATGTGCTTTGTTTTGTTTGTTTCTCATAATATTTGGACTTTAAAAAAAAAAAAAAAAAAATTTCTTTCTTATTTAAACTCTAGGCTATTAAAATATGTCCTCGTGACGTTATGAGCTTATTCTGGTAAATTCTCACTTTTTTTCTTGTTAGATGACTTTGACATTCTCTTCATATTTTATTGTTATTCTAGTAAAATTACATTTGTTTTAAAAATTTAAAAATGTTCCAACTATTTCAGCTTTCTTCTTGTAAATGTTCTTTCAGAGTTATAACTTCATTCCCGTAATATTATTTTATTGTTGTAATAACTTTTCACAAAATTTCCAAAATGTACAACTTTGTCATTTTGTTGGTTTTTCATAAAATTGTGAAAAGTCTTTTTCTTTAATATTTCAATGTGATGCTTGTAAAATTCATGTTATTTTTTTCTCATGATATGACGACGTTAGTCTCAAAAAATGCTGATTTTTTTTCTCTTCATTTTTTTGCCTAATTCTTGTAAATTGATTTTTCCATTTTTGCTGCTGTTTTCTAGTTAAATTATATTTTTTGAATGTATTGCCGCTGGCCAATAAAAAAAAGGTCTCCGGGCCGCGCTTTGGACACCCCTGCTGTAAGAATGTCCCTTTCATATGATGGGCACCTTCATCTTCCAATGTAACATTCATGTCTACATCAACAAACATTAACCCTAGAATTGAATCGAATCGAATCGTATCGGACCGTCTTATTTGTACACTGCATCGAGTTGTATCGACCGTTCTGTTTTTAAAATATAGGATTTTTGAATCGCAACCTGCGTATCGAGACTCCAATCAAATCGTCTATCACAAAGAGATCTACTTCCGTGATCGACAAACAGGCATTCACGCTCACATTCCTGCCTTCGGACAATTCCGAACCGAACGTGAATGTTTTTGGAATGTGGGAGGAAACCGGAGTACCTAGAGGGAATGCCTTTCAAGTCATTCGGTGAAAATGATTTCTTTTCATGTTGCAAGATACTGTATGTCTATCGCGGAGTTAAGAAAAGCTGTGATGCCAGCTGATGCCATCGTGCGGCCCTCATCGTGAATGACATTTTCTGTAGAATCGTGCAGCCCGAATACGGCTGATTGTTCATTTCATGCAGTGGTTCTCAGTCATTTTCTGTCATGGGGGGCAGTGAAGCATACACGCGTATTCAAGAGTTAAATTGCATGTCGAGTACAATAAATTTGCTCGTGTCGGTACGGTGCAGACCTTAAAGGGATAGTTGGGATTTTTTGCCATGAAGTTGTATGATACCCCATCAGCAGTAAGGTGCATTAACAATGACTCCCGCCACCATCACCCCCCCCCCTCGCCAGTTCCTTCCCACTGATTAAATGGTGGATCTGTTTGCTTGTTGTTTAATGACAAAAAAGGGGCCTCTCTTACCATACGAACAGCCTTGTCCATATCACAGTCACTAAAGATGATGAGCGGTGACTTCCCTCCCAGCTCCAGAGAAACTTTCTTTAAGTTACTGAGTGCACAGCTTCAGCACAGGAGAATGTTCAATAGTCAACGATCATTGCCAGCAAGAATAAATAATGGGCAGCTGCTTCATCAAGTCATACCTTTTCATGATTTGCTTGCCAATGGGTGTTGAACCGGTGAAACCCAGCTTGCGGATATCTGGGTGATCAGCCAATCGCTGCCCCACCATTCCTCCTGAGAGGAGAGCACATTGCAAAGGATGTTGCAGCAACAATGTCTTTGGTGTGGCTCTCATGTGCATTACCTGAGCCTGGTGCTATGTTGATGACTCCTTTTGGGATACCAGCTTTCACTGATAACTCAGCAAATTTCAAGGCTGTCAGTGGCGTTACCTGGATATATGAGACATACTGAATGCTTGGCAAACTCCAGTGGCATACGGTGTTTCCTCGCTATATCGCAGTCTTACGCAGGACTCGCTGTTTTTTTTAAGTCCAATGTTGCATGTCTGCGTCCTTGTGGTGTATTAGAGCGATCTATGGGTGTTCTGGTGGACGCGTCTGTTATTGTATTTCCTACTGCTACCAGTAGAGGGTGTTTACTCATGTGAGAGTTGAAGACGTATGTAGCTGTAGTGAAGATGTCGTCCCTCCGCCTGTCTCAGTATGTGCAGTCGACTAAATATAGAGACAGAAAAGTCCTGATAGGCTAAGGGAGAACCTGCCAATTGTGTTCTGCATTCCGACTGTAGACCATTGTCAATCGACTTCGTGCAGCACGGCCGTGTTTTCCTGTTGTAGTGATCAAACAACAGCAGTGTGACTGTCAACTCTGTATATTTACACGTTTTTCTCCCCGACAAAACCTACAATGTCCGGCTGTAGGGTGCCATCACGGAATACTGTCAACAAATCTTCGGTTCAAGGAGGAAAATACGACCACAGGAGCAGTATGTTTTAACAAGGACACCAAAACGCTACGGCCGGACGGCGCCAGGATGACGAGGCACGGTCAATGAGCAAAACACACGTGAGTCACTTAATAATTTGCTGTGTCCAACCTAGTAGGCTGATCATTGATATTCAAATGACATTTGAACTAGGAGTGTTTAAACAAGAGATAAATGTGAGAAAATGTTAAAAAAAGGGTATAAAGTGTATGGCGAGGGCTGTTACAGCCTTAAAACATTTATAATAATTAGGGATGTTTGATATTGGCTTTTTTGCAGGTATGTCGATATTGTCCAACTCTCAATTTCTGATTCCGATATCAACTGATACCTCTTAAATGAGTACAGTCGTTTTGATGGCTACTCTACCCATCTCTGAGTCTTCTTTTCCTTTGGGCTTTTCCCTTCAGGGGTCGCCACAGCGAATCAATTGCCTCCATCTAACCCTGTCTTCTGCATCCTCTTCTCTCACACCAACTACCTTCATGTCCTCCTTCACTACATCCATAAACCTCCTCTTTGGTCTTCCTCTAGGCCTCCTGCCTGGCAGTTCCAAACTCAGCATCCTTCTACCTATATATATTCCCTATCTCTCCTCTGGACATGTCCAAACCATCTCAGTCTGGCCTCTCTGACTTTATCTCCAAAACCTCTAACATGTGCTGTCCCTCTGATGTACTCATTCCTGATCCTATCCTTCCTGGTCACTCCCAGAGAGAACCTCAGCATCTTCATCTCTGCTACCTCCAGCTCTGTCTCTTGTCTTTTCCTCATGGACACTGTCTCTAGACCAAACAACACCACAGTTTTGTACCCCTTTCCTTTCATTTTAGCTGAAACTCTTCTATCACACATCACACCTGACACTTTTCTCCACCCGTACCATCCTGCCTGTACACGCTTCTCCATCTCTTTTCCACCCTCTCCATTGCTCTGGACTGTTGACCCTAAGTACTTCAAATCCTCCACCTTCTTCATCTCTTCTCCCTGTAACTTCCATCCCTATCCTTAATCACCCTAACCTGCTGCACGTCCTTCCCATCTCTGTCTCTCTGTCTTGCCAACCTGTATAGATCAGTCTCTCCCTCCTTACTATCCAACCTAGCATACAAGTCATCTAAGCGCCTTGTTTGGCCTTCACTACCTCTACTTTCACCTTACGCTGCATCTCCCTGTACTCCTGTCTACTCTCCTCAGTCTTCTCAGTGTCTCACTTCTTCTTAGCTAACCTCTTTCTCTGTATACACTCCTGTACCTCCTCATTCCACCACCAAGTCTCCTTGTCTACTTTCCTTCCAGATGACACACCAAGTACTCTCCTGCTTGTCTCCCTGATCACATTAGCTGTAGTTGTCCAGTCATCTGGAAGCATATGGAAGCACACATTTGTATTTCTTGTGCCTTGATTTATTATTTTTGGAAAGATTTTATTTATTTTTTGTTTAAGGGGTATTGTTTAAAGTAAATGATTTTGCTGATTATTATTTTGACTGATAACTTTTGTGTTCTTATTTTCTATTCTTATGTTACTGCATTACAACTACTCTGTGTATGGTTTTCCAGCACTACTTGTGCTTATAGCTGATGGAATGTGAATTACTACTGTGTGGGATCAAAAACGTTGTCATCTTAGCCATCTGAGAAGATAGCTAAGATGATCCCGAGTGCATTAGTGCGTGTGTGAATGCATACACGAGAGGCATTCACTTACATTTCCTTGCTTCGTGAAAGTAAGTACATTTACTTGTGTCTGTGTAGGCTCTCAGTCGTACAGGAGTTGTCCATCGAGGGAAAGGCTTCTTGAGACGTCATCTGTACTTCTGTACTTGAAGAAGGTGTCGGACGTTTCACTCCTCATCCGAAGAGCTTCGTCAGCGAACTAATAAGTGCTGGTAGCCTAGGCCTTAAATACAGTAAGAGTGGGCGGAATTGGTGTGCCAACACCCTCCTCCTATTGGTTCCTTACACTAAGCATGGGCGGAGTAGGTCTAATCCTCTCCCGCCATTAGCACCTCCGATAAAAGGGAAGTGTCGCTCCTTGAGTTGGGTATGAACGACTCTGATACTGGCTCATTAGCATCTTCTGCTCTGGCTCGGCCCTGGCTTCACCTCATTTGCAAGACTAAGAGCTGTGGGTTTCAGTCTCAGTAACCTGCTGAACACAGTGTCCAAATTAAACCTCAAACCACCATTCTGATTCAATGATGGGTTCTGTTGTTTGACAAAAATAGCTTCCTTTACACCTCTTTCAAACCATCTGTTTTCTTTGGCCAAAATCTTTACCTCGCTGTCCTCAAAAGAGTGATTGGTTGCTTTAAGGTGTAGATGTACTGCTGATTGAGGCCCACTAGAATTGTCCCTGCGATGTTGATAAAGCCTTTTTTGAAGCATTTGCTTAGTTTCCCCAATGTAGTGCTCTTTGCATTCCTCATCTTTACAGTGGATGGAATAGACCACATTGCTCTGTTTTTGGTTTGGAGCCTTGTCTTTAGGATGCACTAATTTTTGTCTCAGGGTATTTACTGGTTTACTGGAAACAACAGAACCCATCATTGAATCAGAATGGTGGTTTGAGGTTTAATTTGGACCCTGTGTTCAGCAATGAGCCAGTATCAGAGTCGTTCATACCCAACTCAGGGAGCGACACTTCCCTTTTATCGGAGGTGCTAATGGCGGGAGAGGAGTAGACCTACTCCGCCCAGGCTTCGTGTAAGGAACCAATAGGGGGAGGGTGTTGGCACACCAATTCCGCCCACTCTTACTGTATTTAAGGCCTAGGCTACCAGCACTTAGTTCGCTGACAAAGCTCTTCGGATGAGGAGCAAAACGTCCGACACCTTCTTCACAGAAGTACAGATGACGTCTCATGAAGCCTTTCCCCTACATTTACTTGTATTCAGTTACAGCGCAGCCTCGCCACATCCAATATGGCGCCGACGTTGACGTTCGGCTCAGTGCTCGATGCGAAGTCTACGTAAATGTTTTAGACGACAGCGCTTCCTGTTTCCCGAGCGTGCTTTGCTGTACTGTTGTTGTAAAAGTCTGCTAAGTTACCTGTGTAGCGCTCACATAGTTGTTGGTAGTCTCTTGTCTGTTGTTATCTACCTACTACGCTGCTGTGTGATGTTTCAGCTCTCTCTTTCAAGACAGTGTGAGTAAAACTGGTATGTGGAGTGGAGTGGAGTGGAGTGGGGTGGTATCCCCCCCCCCCGATTTCTATGAAGTTGTCTCTGTTGTTATTCTGAATAAAGAGTTATCTCTTCCTCACCGACTTGTGAGTGGCATTGGTTGAACTACATGATGCAGTAATGTTGCAATTTTGCGACGTTGCCGCACTGGGCTATATCGCCGTCCATTAAAGGGGAACATCTGATAGCGATATCACATTTTCATGCTGATATCGAGCCGATTATAGCGGTGGGCCGGTATTATCAAACATCCTTGATAATAATTGTAAAAAAATTAAGTTGGCTACTTCGCGGCTTTCACTTATTGGGGGCTATATGGGAATCTATCCCCCGCGATAAATGAGGGAACACAGTATTGTCAAAATATACTGGAACAAGCCTTTGGAGCAACAAGGGATATAGTCTGGGTACCTGTGCCGGTTTCAGAACAAGTGTGTTTCCCGCTGCAAGGCAGGCAGCACTTTTCCATGCCAACATCATGAGGGGGTAGTTCCAAGGGATTATGATGGCACAGACGCTGGCACAGAAACATACAATCACTGAACAACAATACCAAATACAAATAGAAGCGTTCAATGAAATGTAAATCGTGAGCTCTTTCTTATACTCCATAAATCTTACCCTATTGGTTCTTTTTTCGTAAAGGTGAGATTGTGGTTTGGCCTGGCCTGGTTAATGGGGACTGTCTTGCCCTGCGAACAATGCAGTGTGTTGTTCAAGCATTCTGACTTCGCACAACGTCTCGGTTAGCGTTCACCTTTGCGCGTAACAACACGTGTGCCCCGTGCTGTATCATGCCGTGAAAATCGAACGCACTTGACGCCTCACCAGTGCCGTAGTACGACTATGGAATAACCCGCCATGGAGCCAAAGAATGTTGCTTGTGCCAGCAATTTGATAAAGACGAAAGAGAAACACGACTGAATTCAAGACAGAACTCACCGCAAAGTACCAAGTACATTTAGAATTATGTCATTGTTGACTGCATGGAAAAAAAATAACCTTCTCTATGAATTAATTCATTGGATTGACAGGATTTCGGACGTTTTGGTTTTCATCTGACCTTTTGGAGCAAATGAATAACAAAAACCGAGGTGCCGATGTACATCCGTTCCTTTCCTACGTTGATAATCAATGCATGGGAAAGCTCGACACTATTATCAGTCGATGAATTAATCTAATGACTCGTATATGTGCTACGTACATGGATACATATTTAAATTCCACAAAAAAAACACATTCCAACTACATGCACAGTGACATTACATCAGCAATTTACATGACAACTTTATGCAATGAAAAGTTATTCATTTCCCAAAGGGAAATTCATAATTTAACAACCATACCTTTGTGACTGCCATTTTTGAACTACTTGTAGATACTAACTTGCAGAACTACTTGCTGAACATTCCTATATCAGGGGTGTCCAAACTTTTTCCAGCGAGGGCCGCATAGTGAAAAATGAAAGGATGCAACTGTGCCACTTTGATATTTAGTAAAGCAACACATGGAGATGTGCTAAGAAGCTACATGTAGCTCAAGAAAACACTGCATTGGACCTTTGGAATATATCCATCATACAGGTGAAATGCTGCTAAAAATTACGTTTTTTCCCATAATAATACAAGTCTATTCTTGTAAAATTGCAACTTTTGTTCTTCATTCAATTATGACTTTTTTCTTAGTATTTTGACTTTATTCCTGTAAAATTACAGCTGTTTTTTCCATTTCTAGAGGTTTTTTTTTACTTTGAAACTACTTCATTTCAGCTTTCTTTTTGTGACTTTTCTTCTCATAATTATAACTTTTTTCCCATAATATTTTTTATCTTTGAAAAAAATAATGTACCCTAAATCACGGTGTATAAACCGCACCCGTGTATTAACAGCACCCCCATTTTCAGGTTCACAGCGGGGAAAAAAAAAAAAAGTTTAGTTCATAGATGCTGGCCAACTCGGAGAGTTTGAACGCTGCGGTGAAAGATTGTCGTGGCATTTTTGAGAGGGTTCAGGCCCGGTCACACCACCCGAACTTTGCTGTAGCGTCCCTTGAACGGTAGGAAGAGGGGGCCGAATTTCGACAACACTCGTCACGGCGCACAAAATGGGAAAAAAAAAATAGAAAACACGGACATTGTCCTAGCGGTGCACCGCTGAAGCCGGTGCTGCTTTAGCCTTGATTTAACGGTAGCGAACGTTGGTTTAGCGGTGACGCGAGCGGTGATAGAGCGGCGTTCTGCGCATGCGGATCAGTTATCCATGTATTGTCATGACACACTCTGACACATAACGCTGCATTGCTTCAGTGTGACTTTGAATGAACTCAAGCGTTGTATTGTATTTCACATCATCTGCAATGTTTTAATGGAAGTTTAGGTTAGCTTCAGTGTATATAGAGATCGTTTCACTGTGTGAAAATACAGACACACAGCAGTCAGATAAGTTATAGAGAAATTGCATACACAAGCATTTTCAGCAACTGTACAGCAGAGGGCACTAAAGTCAAAGCAACTGTCTGACCCACAGACGGCTATTCCCAAATGGGCTTCCGGTCAATTTCTCCCCGTATTTATAGCCAAATTCTGGCCTAGCGGACCCAAGCGTCCACGAACTTGCGGCGCCAAACTTTGACTGGGCGTTGTCAGAGCGATGATGAACTTTGCCGTGGCGGAAAATTGGCCGCTTCTCACTGCTTGCAATATTTTGTGCTGCTCAAAACTTTCGGAGCAGTAGGAGGGACCATCAGCGGTGGCCGAGCAGATACGGCGTTGTCTTATCGGGGGCCAACTTCTGTTAAACGATGGTGAACGGTTACGAGCGGTGATTAATTTTTTCACCGCTCCAGGAACGCTACGGCAAAGTTCAGGCGTTGTGACCGGGCTTGTAGTACGGGTGATCTTCCGCTTAAGCGTTGTAGAAGCGTTGTCTGATATTATTTTTCAGTCCGAGTCTGGTCACAGACCTGTCATCGTGTATAAACCGCACCCCGATTTTTTGCTTCTTACCGGTGGAAAAAAGGTGCGGTTTATACACTGTGATTTACCTGTATTTGGTCTTTATTTCAACAGTTACTAAAATGATATTTTTTCTCATCAAGTTTATTCTCATGAAATTGCTACTTTTTTCCCCATTTGGAAACAATTTTTTTCTCTTAATATTTTGACTTTAAAATGGTAAAAATTTCTGTTGTTTTCTATTTCTGATGGGGTTTTTGTATAATTTTCCAAATATTTCACCTTTCTTCTTGTATATTTTCTTCTCCAAATACTTTTACTTTATTCTCATTTTATAAATTTTCCCCCAACCTAAGTTTCCAAAAATTACAACTTTATTCACCGTTTTTTACTTTAAAAAAAGTCTTTAATATTTCATTTTCATGCTCCATGATATTTTTCCTCATATTATTACGTCACTCTTGTGACGGCTTTTTTTCTTCTCTTAATATTTTGACTTTTGATTGATTTTCCCATTTTTGCTTCTGTTTTTATTTTATTTCCTTGTTAAATTACATTTTTAGACTGTGCTGCAGGCCGATAAAATCACAGTCGCAGGCCACAAATGGCCCCCGGACCGCACTTTGGACACCCCTGTCCTACATTATCCGACTTGCCGACCTTGAAGAAAGAGTATTCTCCTGAGAATGTGTGTGGCATTTTTAAATACATGAAGGATAGAAAAATGCAATATATACCACTGGTCAAAAGTTTTAGAACAGGCCAAGTTATTTATTTGTCATCTTTTGCGAGTTTACCGTTTGCTTTCGAAACCAAACAATGTAGAACATAATTAAGCTAAGTTGATAAATCATGTCAGGGATCCTTTACACAGGTTCACGTGACACGATGACAAACCTTTCGGCGACAGTAATAAAAAGTGCACGACCTCAACTGTACCTGAATCTTGTCACACCAGCCAGCAAAGTAGCGGAATGTCTGGACAGACATGCCCACATGAGTCTTCAGGGCCAGTGTGTACACAGCTCCTGAGTCCATTGCTTCAATAGTGGCCAGTTCCTCCTGGTGTTGCTCCATCAGGTCAGCAAGCCTACACAGCAAGCAAAAAAGTATAAGGTGGATAGACTTGAGCAAAATGTACAGTGGTGTGGAAAAGTCTTTGCCCCCTTCCTGATTTCTTCTTTTTTTGAATGTTTGTCACACAGAAATGTTTCAGATCATCAAGCTAATGTAAATGTTAGTCAATGACAACACGACTGAACACAAAATGCAGTTTTGAAATGAAACTTTTTACTATTAAGGGAGAAAAACATCCAAATCTACAGTACAAAGCCATTTCTAAAGCTTTGGGACTCCAGCCAACCACAGTAAGAGCCATTATCCACAAAGAGCGAAAACATGGAAGAGTAGTGAACCTTCATAGGAGTGGCCCCAAGAGTGCAGAGATGACTCATCCAAAATGCCACAAAAGACCCCACAAAACCACCCAAAGAAATGCGAATCTCACTTGCTTCAGTTAAGGTCAGTGTTCATGACTCCACCATAAGAAAGACACTGGGCAAAAACGGCCTGCGTGGCAGAGTTCCAAGACCAAAACCACTGCTGAACAAAAACAACATTAAGGCTCATCTCAATTTTGCCAGACAACATCTTGATGATCCCCCCTACCTTTGGGAAAAAGTGCAACTTTTTGGAAGGTGTGTGTCCCGTTACATCTGGCATTTCAGAAAAAGAACATCATACAGTAGCAACAGTAAAATCTGGTGGTGGTAGTGTGATGGTCTGGGGCTGTTTTGCTGCTTCAGGACCTATCAATTTGATCGTTTTCCGATGTGTTGAAAATGTTTCCCGGTGACTAGCTTGCGTGCCGCTACTATTTACATCCATTCTCATCTTCAGCCACGCTGAACTACAGTGCATGCGCGACAGTTGTTTCACCAGCAGCCCAGGCCCTCACGTTGGTTAAGAGGCGGACGGTCAAGCAGTTGCTAGTCTTGTGATACCGTGAGCATGTCTCTACAGTCCATTCATCTCAGGATTTATGGCCGATTCTTATCCATCCAGAGTCCGCATCACTGCAAGACATGGCACCAATCCGCCTGTCCATGTCGCGTTCCATCCTTCCCTCACTCGTGAACAAGACCCTCAGGTACTTAAACTGCTCCACTTGGGGCAGGATCTTATCCTCGACTCAGAGATGGCACTCCACCCTATACCGGGAGAGAACCATGGACTTGGACTCGGACGTGCCGATTCACACTTGGTTGCAAACCGATCCAGTGAGAGCTGAAAGGTCACTGCTAGATGGAGCCAGTAGTCACCTAAGGTCATGAGCTTTGGGTAGTGACTGTAAGGACAAGATGGCAGGTACAAGCGGCCGAAATGAGTTTACTCCGCAGGGTGGCTGGGCTCTCCCTTAGAGATAAGGTGAGAAGTAGAAGCGTTGCTCCTCCGCATGGAGAGGAGCCAGATGAGGTGGTTCGGGCATCTGGTCAGGATGCCTCCCTGGAGAGGTGTTCAGGGCACGTCCGACCGGTAGGAGGCCTCGGGGAAGACCCAGGACACGTCGGAAAGTCTATGTCTCTCAACTGGCCTGGCAATGCCTCGGGATGCGCCAGGAGGAGCTTGAGGAAGTAGCTGGGGAAAGGGAAGTCCGGGCCTCCCTGCTTAGGCTGCTGCCCCCACGACCCGACCGTGGATAAGCCGTAGAAGATGGATGGATGAGATTTCGAGAATAAAGTGGTTATATTAAAACAGAGCACTAGCTGTTCAGAAAGGAAGGAAACTTCAGGTAAGCTTTTATTTATAACGTGGCAGCAAAACCCAGCAGTTGAGCACAAACAGATTAGCATGGCTAGCCCTTCTCACTTCTGCCTTCCTTACTCCGCCCCCTCCACATGCCCAAGGTCAAAGGTCACATATGCTAACGAGCCAGTGGGGGCAGCATCCTAGCTGTGTCAGGCAATGCCTGTAACAAAGTTACACTTTTTTTCTCATAAATTTGCAATTATATTCTCGAACTCTGAGATATCTGAGACAGCTACGAGAAGGGGGAATTATGTGACCTTTGGCCTTGGTCAAAGATAATATGACCTTTTTTTCGTAAACTTGTTTGTAAAACAAACAAAAAAAAAAATCTGAGTTTGAGAATAGAGTCGTACATTTGCAACTATATTCTCGAAATCTCAGATTAGTTTTTTTTTTTCAATATGGTCCTAACGCTCCATCGTACTTTGGCAACTCACCTGTAAAGCAGACTTCCTCTGTCTCTTGGGTTCATCTTTCCCCAGGGCCCATTAACAAAAGCCTGCTTAGCAGCTGCCACTGCACGGTCCACATCCCCCACTGAAGCATAGGACACCCTACAGATGACCTGGAAAAGAACGTGACATGTGGAATCAGCAATGACGACAAGCTGTGATGCTGGCACGAAAGTCCGCGTCTTGACATCGCTTACCGATCCATCAGTTGGATTTATGGTATCGTACGTCTTGCCATTTTCTGCGTCCACAAAACAGCCATCGATAAAACACTGGTTTGGCATTTTCACCGTCATGTTGTTCACCTCTTGGATTGCCTGGTGGCACACAGCACAACTGTCTCATCGAGTCAATTGCAAATAACCAACGATGATCAACTACCAGTCGTAACCTCATTTGGACAAAGCGGGACGTACACTTTTTGCTGATTTAGCAAATTTTGAAACTGCTAAAACGTAGTTCCGCTTAGCTGCTGGAGCATTTAAGTAAAGAGTTTGGTTTCTCCAAACAATACGCATTCAAAAGAGTACGTGATGAAGACACTCGCATCTTCTTCCACCGTGGAAGACGTAAACAAGATGGCCGCGGCACTCCATCAAGGAAGAAGAGCGGCATTACTGCGAGTGTCTTCATCCCGTACGCATGAATGCACAGGCCACAGTGCGCAGGGATAGGTCAGGAGACAAATATGACGGCGAGAATTTTGTGAGGTCTGATTTATTTTGAGGAGGCATTTTTGTCATGGCTAGGTGGCTGTCTCCCAACCTGAAGGTTGCAGGTTCGATCTTCTGTCCTCCCGTGATCGTGTGGAAATACCCTTGGGCAAGATACAGAACCCCCAGTTGCTCCTGACGCTGCGTCATCAGTCGGTAAATGTGCTGTCAAAGCACTTCGAGTGCCACCGGACGTGGAAAAGCGCTACACAAGTGAAAGACCCTTTTCAACGCACTTTGTTTTCAGAAGCCAAACTCTTTACTTAGATGGCCCCAGCAACTAAGTGGTACTACGTTCTTCATCACTGAAATCCGACCAGAACTGGATTTAGGGGACCAAGTGGGGGCGGGGGTAAGTGGCTGTTGATGTACTACACTGCACAGCTTCATGTCAAAAAGCTAAGCTAACTAGTCCTTTAAGAAAAGGTTAGAAGCGATTGGACTCGTAGAGAAAATACATTTAGAATACAGTTCAGTGGACAAATATGAATTGAATGTTTATTTTATGTTATCATTATTTTTTTCCATCATGACTGGTGAGGCTCTGCCCCCCTCTTTACTGCACATCACTGCTTCAGAGGCACAGAATAGCATACATTTTTATTCCACTTAATATGGTCTTTATTATCATCATGTTTTGACTTTGTGCTCATAATATTGTAACATTTCCTAAAATGGTAAACGGCAAAAATAATAATCACAATAATAAGCTTTAAAATGTCAACTATTTTCCTAATATTTTTGTCTTTATTCTCATAAAATCACTGCTGTTTTTGTCAATTTCGCTGTTGTTTTTTTAAATTTTCTTATTTAATTGGATTTCTAGAACGCGCCAAGGGCCACGGGCCGTAAATGGCCCTCGGGCCGCACTTTGGACACCTCCAATTTAGCTGCGCTACCGCATCCATTAAAATAAGTGTTGCTGCACGGACTTACATAGTCAATGACCAGATCGCTCTTCTCTTCTTCACCTCTCAGCTTACGGACGAGCATCTGAGTGAAGTCCTGGAAGGTGGTAGCCATGTAAACGTCTTCATTCTCAAGGAGCACACCAGCCCGCTGCTTTACCTCCTCCACCAACCTGGGTTGACATGCCACTGATTTATAGCGGTCTAATGTTTGGTCATGTCAAACGTCACCTTGAGACACTTTGCACATGGACCCATGTGCCTTACACATGAAAGAAAACCAACATCATTTAGGATCCATTGCAACAGTAGGAGCTGTCACAATGATTCCTATTTCTTCCTTCCTGTGATTGCACAACCTTACTATTTCAAGGTGCCCCCCCCCTCCCCCCCAGCATGAATAGACCGCTCTGGTTTCAAGCAAATATGTGTTTCTTTACCTGACCACATCCATGGAAGCAGCTCCACACTTGAAAAAGTCAGTATTGTCCTCAATGGCTGGAATGTTGCTGAGGATGCCCTTCCAGATATCCTGCCATCAGTAACAGAAAGGCCAACCATTCAGAGGTTTTGGGACAAAAAGAGGTGGACTGGGGGAGAAAACGGAAGATTAAAAACATGGGATCATTGGTTTGCAACTTGCCCTAATCTCCTCCACAACGGTTTTCTCGTTGTCAGTCAATTCCACACTTTGAGTTTCACCAGACAAGAAGTACTTTGAAGCAGCAATCATTCTCCCGTCTTCAAACTGCAAATTCCTGACCAGGACCTGGAATAAAAACACGTAGGCATGCGTTAATGACACCGCCTGATGAGCGCCCTGACATACAGTCAGTGATACTCACTGCTTTTCCATCACTTCCATGGAGGACAAGCCCATTCCTTGCCACCAAGCTTTGTTTAGAGGCTCCCTCGATTTCCAGTGGCTGGCCAGGTGGTACTGATCCTTGCAACATTGTTGACCCATAGAGAGTAACTGGCTGGGTGTAGATACAGTAGTTTGAGAAATGTTTTAAACGAACATCATTAGAACCCCATCTACTGCAGTCATAGCACAAGGTGTACTTTTAAATACACTAATCCCTCGTTTATTGCAGTTGATTGGTTCCAGACCCGGCCGTGTGGATTTTTTCTTTAGAAATGGAATGTTTTTGTAACTGTGTAACATCTTCTAAATACGTGTTTTAAGATTATTAGAGCCAACTAGAAACCCATATAATCACCTTTACATTCGTTTTACCTAATATAGTCGATATATTCAGAGAAAATAAGCCATTTAAGACAGTTTACCTTGTCGGGGAGCAAAATTGATGGTGGACAGGTCGGGGCTTCAGAGGCGCAGTTTAGCTTGTTGTGGGCTATGGCCGCAAAAGTAACCCGTGTTATCATTATGATGAGGATTATTATTATTGTGTCTGTTGCGAGATCATTTAAAGGGTCACAGATATATATTGTTTGTATTCATGGAAGCAAACAGTAAATTCGCAATAATTACATTTATAGTTCAACTCGTTGTCTCAGCATAGCGTCATTTCCATAACTGACATAAGCGGAGTAACACTTCTCAGCTAAAGCCGAGGTAGCTTGTCGACTTTGTTTGGTAGATTTTTCATCAAAACAGTCGTCACGCCAACATGTAGTGTTGCTGCTGGATGTTCACAATATCAGAATGATAATGTACATTTGTTTTCTTCTCCAAAAGACGAAGGTTTAAGACAAGAATGGACGCAGCAAGTACAGAAAACAAGAGACAAATGGACGACCACCTCGAGTTCTGTTTTTGTAGTGTTCATTTCACTGACGACTGCTAAGAACACCTTTACAAGAGGCATTTGGCTTGAAAGTACGGTATAAACACATTTTGAACAGGGATGCTGTTCCTGATGTGGTACACGATGCATACCAATGCGGGGACAATGCATGTCGCCTGTACTATTGTCGTACACTAGATGTCAAGAGATTCAAGAGAGTTTTATTGTCATGTGCATGGTAAAACAGCAGTTATACCATGCAATGAAAATCTTATTCTGTTCATTCTCCCAAGAAAAGAAAGAAAACACAAGAAAGAATAAGAATAAGAACATAAGAAACATAAACATATATACCAATAAATTAAGCAACAACAAAAAGAAGAGACATTAATACAAATAAATATACAAATAAATAATTAAATAAATAAATCGAGGAAAAGGCTTCTTGAGACGTCATCTGTACTTCTGTGAAGAAGGTGTCGGACGTTTTGCTCCTCATCCGAAGAGCTTCGTCAGCGAACTAATAAGTGCTGGTAGTCTAGGCCTTAAATACATTAAGAGTGGGCGGAATTGGTGTGCCAGCACCTTCCTCCTATTGGTTCCTTACACTGAGCCTGGGCGGAGTAGTGGTATAATCCTATCCTGCTATTAACACCTCCGATAAAAGGGAAGTGTCGCTCCCTGAGTTGGGTATGAACGACTCTGATACTGGCTCGTTAGCATCTATTGTTCTGGCTCGGCCCTGGCTTCACCTCATTTGCAAGACTAAGAGCTGTGGGTTTTGGTCTCAGTAACCTGCTGAACACAGGGTCCAAATTAAACCTCAAACCACCATTACGATTCAATGATGGCTTCTGTTGTTTGACAAAAATAGCTTCCTTCACTCCTCTTTCAAACCATCTGTTTGGGCTACCAGCACTTATTAGTTCGCTGACGAAGCTCTTCGAATGAGCAGCAAAACGTCCGACACCTTCTTCACAGAAGTACAGATGACGTCTCAAGAAGCCTTTTCCTCGATGGACAACTCCTGTACGACTGAGAGCCTACACAGACGTAAATAAATAAATAAATAAATAAAGTGCTATGAGTGTGTGTTGCGTGCGGCGTGTGTGAGTGCTTCGTTGAGAAGTCTGATGGTCTGTGGGTAAAAGCTGTTTGCCAGCCTTGTGGTCCTGGACTTTAAACTCCTGTAGCGTCTGCCTGATGGTAGGAGTGTGAGTAATGAGTGTTGTGGATGTGTGCTGTCCTTGATGAGGTTGTGTGTTCGGCGTAGGACTCTAGATTTATAAATGTCTTGCAGTGAGGGGAGGGCTGCCCCAACAATGTTCTGTGAGGTCTTGATCACCCACTGGAGTGCCTTCCTATCACGTGTTGTACAGTTACCGTACCAAAGAGTGATGGAGGCGGTAAGGACATTTCGATAGTGCATCTGTAGAAGCAACTCAGGATTGTGGTGGACATGCCAAATTTCCTCAGTCTTCTCAGGATGTACAGTCTCCTTTGGGACTTCTTCAGAATTTGTTGGGTGTTGTGAGACCAGGTGAGGTCCTCGCTGATGTGTGTGCCAAGGAACTTGAAGGTTTTCACCCTCTCCACCTCAGTCTCATCAATAAACAGGGGTCTATGCGGCTCCTTTTCCCTTGTTCTTGGGTCGATGATCATCTCTTTAGTCTTATCTGTATTGAGAAGGAGATTGTTATCATGACACCAAGCTATGAGGTCCACCACCTCTCTTCTGTATGATGTTTCAACACCACCAGTGATCAGTCCGATGACTGTAGTGTCATCCGCAAATTTAATGATGCTGGTGTTGTTCTGGGAGGCCACGCAATCGTAGGTGAAGAGCGTGTAGAGGAGCGGACTCAGCACACACCCTTGTGGGGTCCCAGTGCTCACAATTCTTGAGCTGGATGTGCGATTGTGGACTCTGACTGACTGGCCTGCCTGTGAGAAAGTTAAACACCCAGTTACAGAGAGAGGGAGACAGGCCAAGTGTGAGGAGCTTATCTGTGAGTTTGTGGGGGCTGACTGTATTAAAAGCAGAGCTATAGTCTATAAATAGCATTCTGACATATGTGTCCTGGCCCTGTAGGTGAGAAAGGGCTGTGTTGACTGCATCATCCGTAGACCGGTTCTGGCGATATGCAAACTGTAGAGGGTCCACAGTTGCCGCCGGGATGCTCTTTTTGATGTGGGTCATGACTATTCTTTCAAAGCACTTCATTACAATAGGAGTGAGTGCTATAGGGCGATAGTCATTCAAGCAGGTCACGTTGCTCTTCTTGGGTACGGGCACTATGGTGGTGGACTTAAAGCAGGTCGGTACAGATGCTTGTGCAAGCGACAGGTTAAATATGTCAGCAAGCACATCAGCTAGCTCTGATGAGCAAACCCGAAGTGCACGTCCTGAGATGTTGTCTGGGCCTGCTGCTCTTCGTGGGTTTGTTTTGTTCAGAACCCTGCGCACATCAGCTGATGTCACCATGACAGGTGAGTCCTGTGTGCTCCCCAAGTCCAGCCACCCTCTCTGCTCATCAGGAGTTTGGGTGTCAAAGCGGGTGTAGAACTCATTCAGCTCATCTGGAAGTGTGGTTTGGCTGGACGTGGCTACGCTACTCCGCTGTCGATAGTCTGTGATGTGCTGGAGCCCCGCCCACATGCGCCGAGGGTCTGAGGTGGAATAGTAGCCCTCCAGCTTCTGTCTGTACTGTTTTTTGGCCTCTTGTATGGACCTTCTCAGGTCATATCTGGCCTTTTTTTAGTCATCAGCGGTGCCCATGACAAATGCAGTCGAACGAGCACGTAGCTTAGCCCTTACATCACAGTTCATCCACTGTTTTTGGTTAGGGTATTTTCTGTAATACTTGGTGGTGGTAACAGTCTCTATACATGTGCTAATGTAGCCAGTAACAGCAGAAGCATATTCATCCAAATCAACAGTACAATCTTCCCTCCCCGCTGCAGTTTTAAACACATCCCAGTTTGTGCAGCCAAAGCAGTCCTGAAGTACTTGATAAGTTTCTTCATTCCACACTTTAACTGCTATACTTACTGGGGGAGCTTGTTTAAGAAGTTGTCTGTATGTTGGATAAAGGAATATAGAGATGTGGTCGGCCTTTCCAAAGTGGGGTCTTGGAACAGCCTTCAAAGCACCTTTCATGTTGCTGTAGACTTGGTCCAGGATGTTATTTTCCCTTGTGGGAAAGCTCACATGCTGGTAATATTTGGGGAGGACAGTCCTGAGGTTACAGTGGTTGAAATCACCAGATATAATAAATACAGCGTCTGGGTGTTTGGTCTCGTGTTTATCAATGATGTCATGCAGGAGGCCTAGTGCGTTAGCTGTGTTAGCTCGTGGTGGAATGTAAACAGCAGTTAAATACTCAGCGCTAAACTCACGAGGCAAATAAAAAGGTCTGCATTTCACCATCAGCAGCTCAATGTCCTGCGAGCAGTGCGTTTCCATCGTCTGTACGTCTGTGCACCACCGTTTGTTTATGTAAACACAGACGCCGCCACCTCTGTGTTTACCAGACGCTAAAGTCCGATCTCCCCGGTAAGCAGCAAATGTTTCCAACTGGATCGCCGAGTCCGGTATATCCTCCGTCAGCCAGGTTTCTGTGAAGGTGAGGACACAGCATTCCCTGATCTCACGTTGAGCTGTAATCCTTGCTCTTAGTTCGTCCATCTTGTTTTCGAGGGAGCGGACGTTGGCTAGCAGCAGGCTTGGTAGCGGTGGCCTCGTCGCTCTAGCTTTTAGCCTAGCATGCAGGCCGGCTCGCTTGCCTCGTTTACGCCTCGGATGCTTTGCTCGCCGGGTATTCAGCTCACCAGGTCCGCAGGCTGCTGCGTTCTCCCGGCGCAGAAGAAAGGCAAAGTCTGAGAGGCTAAATGAAAGTTCATGGTGAACCCTGCCGATGTTCAAAAGTGTCTCTCTGTTGTAATGTACTGCGTGAGTGTGTTGAATGTCCCAAATGAACAATAAAATAGCAAAAAATTGAAAAAAACGTGAGAGTGTCACAGAGACGTCTGCCACGGAGGGTGCCATCTTTGATGTAAACAAGACACGACAAGTTGTAAATAAGTCGTGCAGGAGCGTAGTCATTTCGTGCTATTTTCAGTCACGAATTGCATGCCATGTGTGTAATTTATGCGTAAACAGAATGCAATCCGTGCACAAACTGCGAGTCGTCATGCTTTTCAGGCGTGCCACAAATAAAAAAATAAATGACACGCATTGCCACGGCAATTTGTGTGACAATGCGGAGGCAAAATGCGTGTAATGTAAACACGCCGTCAGTTTCAAAATTGGTATCGGCCAAAATCACTTTTTTTCAGGCTTTTTAAAGTTTGGTGATAAAATTGTTATCGCTGCTCCCCTACTTTTTAAATAAAAATGAATCAAAAAGGCAAACTAATCCATCAAGTTCCAAACATGACGTGCTTGCAAGTCAACGAATGCTGTTTCTCCTGGGAGCTGATGAATATTTTCGTGTAGCCCAACTGTATATCAAAACACGGCTGTGTGAAATGTGACATTATGTGTGCCAAGAAACACACCTTGCCGTCAATGACAGTCCAGGCACCTGGGATTTTGTCATGGCCCCGTATCCAGTTGTGGATGGCCTCAGCTGGCTGAGCGAGGTTGATCTGAGTGGGAGAAGAATGCTGGTGAACATTCACTAGCCTTTCTACCTTCGAGCCACTGAAAGCATTTACGATGTCGCCTCATTCACACAATGATTCAGGGAAGGAAAGCTAATGGCTCACTGATAACGGACCATCGGGAGTGTCGCGGTTACGTGGAAGCCAATGCAAGTTGATAGTTGATAGGTGTTGTTTTTGCCTCGTTTGTTCTTGTTCTTACTGGTATTTTGCATTCATTTGTTCCCTCTCCTCTCTGAATTAGCGGTAGTAAATATGGAATGTTCACATGATCACGCTGGAAATAATCACGTGAAATCTATTAATATCAGAAACAGTTTCAAGTTGCATCAGAGAAAAATGTTCCCTTCCATGTTCATATTCATCAGCACTTTCCTAGACAATCAAAGCACTTTGGTCACTCTGTTTACATGCAGTCAGTATTTGGGTTAAGGTCAAACATTCGGAATAACCCGTCACATGCGTGACGTGAAAAAACCCCAAAAAGGCACAGAAAACGTCATGACGCAATCCAAAAACAAAACCACCGCCACGGCGGATAATGAACGCCTTTGTTTGTGCCTTGGTGCTGGTACTGACCCACCAGCAGTACTTGACACTACTCTGTCTCACGTTCTTCATCAACGCAAGGCGAGATCGTGAAGAAACAGGAAATGGAGCCGGAGCTGTGCCGTCCATACTCATGCTACATCCACCAGAGCCCCCCGGACAATTCGTTCCTGCCAAAGACACCAGATTCCTTTCCAATAGAACATGCGTAGAACACAAATCAATGTTCCTTTCGATCAGGATATCCCGATAGGCGTATACATGACCCAATATTCGGGTAAGAAAAGGAGTAATCCAGGGGTAATATTTGGGTTTTTAAAAAACGTTTTTCAAAAGGGCTATTGTGTTTACTGGGTTATTGCTAATATACCGGCTATGACAGGGTTATTTGACTGCTGTAAACATAGCCACTGATTGCGCCAACGGCCTCTCTGACAGACGCAAGCGTTCAGTATTTTTCCCAAGGATGCTTCAACACGGTCCGGGACTGAGGATCGAACCAGCAAGTCTCCTTCAGCTTGGGGAACAACCACTCTACCACGCGAGCCATGCGGCACCACGGAGGGAGCAGCAGAAGTGCCTACCGAGCCGCTGTCGGCCCACACAAGTTTCCGCCATCACACAGTACATAATTTTACATTTTTCGTGGGAGAAATTGACCTGCGCTGACGGTTGCACTGCCCATGACGGACTGCTGCTATAAGAAATCTCACCTTGGCATTGGATTTCTTCTGAATACCTTCGTAGCTTGCACCCTTCTCTGGCTGTGGGATTCGCGGTGCCTTCCCGTCAGCAATGAGCTGCACCGACTCCACCTACATTGGAAAACAAACGGTGATTACTTCCCATGACAGCATCGTATGGATTTGGATACATCCATTTTCTTTAGCAATAACAGCACTTGAGCGATGCTTTTTGTTTAAAGTGCATGATTATTACTATTGTACACGGCTACAGATGGTCTCAGCCCATCAACAGGCTGACATGTGGAAACAGATGTACCATGATCCCTTGCTTCATCGTGGTTCACGCAGTTTCGCAGATTTTTTTTGTGCAATTTTTCATGCTTTTTTTTTTTATTTTACAGCATATGAACGCGTATTGTGTTGTAAAGGAGAACCTGTGTCCTGATTAGCTGTAGACCACTGTCAATCAATCTCCTTCGTGCCGTGTCTCCTGTTGTGTTCATCGCTAGCAAACAGCTAACAGTGTGACTCTGAACGCTGTATGTTTGCACGTTTTCGCCCCGACAAAACCCGCAATGTCAAGGAAACGTTCTGCACCCAAAAGCCAGAGGAAGACGCTCGCCATCGCACAAAAAGTTGGACTTCTGGACCATGCTGTCGGAAGGTAGAGGTTGAGGTAGAGGCTGTTATGGAATAAATTAATCTTCAGTTTGTTACATAAAGGAGGAGGAAAACAGCATCAGGACGACAGCAGCAATGTGTTTTAACAAGGATGCGAAAACATGACAGCGGAGCGGCGCCAGGAACAAGAGGCAGGGTCAGAAGAATGAGTCACTATTAAGTCATTCACTACCAGACATTTTTCAAAAGACATCCCCTCCAGGGATGAACCGCTTCAAAAAATGTTTTAAAAATCAAGTGTTACCATTGCCTTGATGCCCTCTGGGAACAGGAAGCGGTTGTAGAGCGTGTCCACAGTGTCATTGGGTTCAACAGCACATTCCCTCTGCAGCAAGATCGGTCCAGTATCCAGACCGTCATCGGCCCAGAACACCGTGAAGCCAGCTTTCTCATCACCCTCAATCAGGGTCCTAGTGACACACAGACATACCCCCAAAAAAGTACAACTATGGCAAGCATGAACAGATATTCATTGGCAAGACATCCGGAGTCTTTGGTTCCATTTTCTAGTGTTAGCCTGTAAACATCTTTGTACCAAACGCAGACCTGCCAACCTTGGAGAAATATAATGAGTACTTTTATGAGTATGTTTTGTGTTCGCAAACTACATCGACTTGGGTTGTGAATCGCTGGGCGGGAGTAAAACGTGTTTTGTGTGTTTATGAGGTTTTGGCATGATTTGAACTGGTTTAAATGGTTGGTTTTGGACGTGGTGAATATTTTTTTAATTTGCATGATTGGGTCGGACGTTCTTCCACTTGAAACACGGCTATTTCAAATCGCTCCCGGGGATTCGAGTCCCGGTCCAACCCGGTCCATTTTGCTGGTTGACCCCCCCCCACATGGAAAAGCCAATTGCCATCTGGACAAAAACATGGTCTGACGAGACAAAGATTGAGCTTTCTCGCCAAAATGACAAGAAACATGATGCACTGCGAAAACTACATATTGTAATGGCGGCTGAATAATTGCACATCAGGGTGGCTGTATTCAGTTGGCCATTTATTTTCAGAACCAGAAACGGCACTTACAGATCTGCAGGAGCATTTAGCTACATATGTGTACAAAACACAAAAGCAGCAACACTTCCTTCTCTTCTTAATCTACGCCTTTTTCCTCCAAACGCTTGCTACAACCAACATGCTGAACCTGACTGCCCCCTATAGCTCAGACACAAAACAGCAGCTGGGAGCAACACAATATACCCGTCGCTACAATATCAAGAAAGTATAAATGTCCAATTTTAAGCAACCATTTTCTATGAAAAGAAAAAATATCATGTCTAGCAATTTTCACTTGAGAAAAAGAATCTTATATTTAGAAAGTATAGCTAGCCAGTTCTTATGAAAATGTTTTTTGGCAGAAATGAGTTATTTTGTCTAATAACGAGCTAAAAACCTTATTTTGATTATTCTTCAATAACAGAGTCAGAATATTTCAAACTGGTTTCTAAACTTTATAAACGTAAGAATGGACTCACCCACAGAAAATAATGTCAAGATTTGCTGATTTCGGACTAATGTGAAGGCTGCACAGAGTGTACCAAGATTTACTACATTAAATCTAATCAGAAAATCTGTGCAAAATTATTAAACTTGATTCAAGAAAATAATACTCTTTTGATCTAGTTTATAAACGTAAAAACTAGTGAACTGACATCAAATCATGCCAAAAAATAATTCTGACGGTGTTTATGACAGTAGGTTTTCCTAAATGTCGCGGATCTTAGATACAATCGCGCTCTTTTTAAACAAAAAAAAAGTTCCATCCATATAATTTCCGTCACGCTTGTTGAAAAGAAGTAAGCAACATAACTAACATGACATGCCAACATGGAAGATGTCAGTTGGCCTAGTGGTTAGTATGTTAGCCCTGCAATCAGGCACCCTGGGTTCAAGTCCCCATTGGAAGCCAGAGCACACAGAGAATACCCATGGGGGGAGCTTGTGGGTTCCGCATGGAGGTCTTCTGAATCCTGGGTTGGTAAAGTTTTAGCTTGTTATCAGAAAAATAACTAATTTCTGGCAAAAACATCTTGGTTTGGTTTAGTTTATTTGAACATGAAGGTTCCAATAGAATACATCTCATGAATCATCCTTTCACAGTTCCACATGTCCGAAAGGAGTAGGAAGAAGCAAGGCTTATTTAATCCTACCCCCCATCTATTCCACATCTAATACAGTACATATTATTCACTTCCTGTATTCCGTATGTGATTCTAAACACATGGAATAATAAAAAGGTATTGTAACAATATGATGATGTAATTATTAAGATTTTCCACAATTAGTATAATAATCAGTGTAATTATAAATAAATAATAAATACCAAAGCAAGTTCAAGACTCTTCTGCTTGTATTTAGCAAACATCACCTGCTTGTATTGTTTGTGAATGTGCTCATCTTGGTACATTGTTGGAGTTCCTTACTCAATCCATTCCATCATTTAATTCCACATACTGAAATGCTGTGGCTTTTCAGCCTTGTTCTGGCATAGAAGTGGTTTCACTTTCATTTTTCTCTAAGATCATATTTCTCCTCTCTTATAGACAAACATTGTATGATGTTTTTGGGTAGCAAGTTTCAGCAAATTTTAATATGTGTGATGTTACAAATAAAGGGTTTGTATGTTTTCTATCCTTGGCATTATGAATTATTCTCAATGATCTTTTTTGCAGTACATTTGATGAGTGAAGATTGCTTTTATAGATATTACCCTAAATCTATGGTCATACCAAAGAACAGTAAAGAGTGTGGAGTGATTTTTCGTCAAGAACAAATTTTACTTTATTCAATATTTAAGTATTTCTCGCCACCTTTTGTTGTATATTTTTGATATGGAAAATTTTTTCATCCATTATGATCCCCAGAAATGTATTTTCATTCACCCTTTCAATGTCCACCCCGTCTGTTTGTATTTGGTCATACGTGTCCTTTCTGCTATTGCCAATTATTCATTATTTTAGTTTTACTTAAGTTCAAGGAACTTCGTCATAAGAATTGGCTAGCTATACTTTCTTAACAGAAGATTATTTTTCAATGATTATTTTTCAAGTGAAAATGGTTAAACAAAATATTTTTTTTGAAAAAAATATGAAATGTTTGCTTAAAATGGGACTTTTTGTTACTTTCTTGAAATGTAGTGTTTGCAGCGTACTCTTGGCAGATATTAATGATAACCTCCAGCTTGTGTAACAAAAAGAAGTGAAGGAACGAGTAAACAGGTCAAAGCCACAAGGCTGTGGAGCAGTGTGAGTGCCGTTCATGAGAAAAAAGGGGGAATTGCACCCGCGTCTGGCACAGAGTACACCCCGACTCAGGAGGCCTGCCTGTCTAACCCCCACATTTCCAAAACACACACGACCTATTCCTCACCAGTTGATGGCTGAGGCTCCTCTGTGCCGCGGAAGGATGGAGGGGTGGTAAATGATGGAGCCGTGCTTGGGATGATCGATGATGTTCATGGGGATGAACTGAGAGCAAAAGGGCATGACATTGATCTCAGCATCCACCGCCATGTAGGCCTCCACTACCTCGGGGATGGGTTTTCCTTTAACTCGCCACCTGGGGAACTTGAACACTGGTGTGCCATCTTTCTCCGCTGCCAAGGCTGAAAAAGCAGAGGAACGAACAGGTTAGCCATCCATTCATTTTCAATACCACTTATCCCGTTCATCGCCACGGCTACAAAACGGACTGCAACCTAAACTGCTGTTCTAATCCTGGGACCCACATGATTCCACGGTTGCTAAGTTGCGACTCACCTTGACGTCCAACAAGACAAAGGTTCACATGTACAGTATTTATTTGATACGTAAATACAATTACATGTTCAGATATGTTCCATTAGCATTTGAAGAGCAACACCACTGAGTGATAGTGTAGTAAAACCAGGGCTGTCAAAGCTAATAATGACTTCACAGAAATTCCCTTGAAAGGAAAAGTGCCCTTTTTTGGAATTTTGCCCATCATCCACAAACATGAACACATATTTCTTTCGCTGTTCTGTGCTTTCTAACGAGAGAAAATGAGTTAGCATAAGCCAGCTGACATTGCACGTCCTGGGAGGTACCCTCTAAATAAAAACCTCTAACAAGGTGTTATGTCCATACTGTGATCATGCATTAACAAGTATATTGATGATAACAGGTAATACTTGCAGTATCTTGCCGTATTTTGATGATTTAAAACATTCTTCTTTCCAGGGTCTAATGATTTGACATAGCCCATATAGCTAACGCTACTTCCACCAACACCAGCAGCATAGAAACCAGGACGACACTTCCAATGTCCGCTCTCATCGGGATGGCTGTGTCTTCCAGCACATGACTTGTGCTCCAGTCTTCAGGTAAAAAATGCTAACAGAAAAGAAGCATCTTGTTGAGTCTTGGTAGTGAAATTGAGTGCCAGTAGTATCCACTCTTGCGTCTGTGCCTTTGCGGTGGCTTGAGGCGATCTGAGTGACACTAAGACGAGCAAGGCGTCGTCTTACTCCGCCAGATAAACATTTCGTGTTACAATAACAATATCGCTGTAGTTTGGTTAATATACTGTACAGGTCACTTATGGAAATGGAACACTGTTTTTTGTTAGTGCTTTAGGGTCAAAATAGGTACCTCGGTAACACTTTACAATAAGGTACACAAAATGACAGTAGTTAATGAGGAATTAACCTACTTAACCCTAACCACTACTCATTAGTTCCTCATTAGTTCCTCAGTGACTAGTCTACGTTTATGTGTCATAGTCATTAGTTCCTCATTAGTTCTTCCTTAGTACCTCAGTGACTAGTCTACATTCATGTGCCATAGTCATTAGTTCATTAGTTCTTCATTAGTTCCTCAGTGACTAGTCTACATTTATGTGCCTTACTCATTACTTCTTCATTAGTTCCTCAGTGACTAGTCTACATTTATGTGCCTTACTCATTACGTCTTCATTAGTTCCTCAGTGACTAGTCTACATTTATGTGCCATAGTCATTAGTTCCTCAGTGACTAGTCTACATTCATGTGTCATAGTCATTAGTTCCTCATTAGTTCTTCATTAGTTCCTCAGTGACTAGTCTACATTTATGTGCCATAGTCATTAGTTCCTCATTAGTTCTTCATTAGTTCCTCAATGACTAGTCTACCTTTATGTGCCATAGTCATTAGTTCCTCATTAGTTCCTCAGTACTCTATTTTTGTGTACCTTATTATTAAATGTGACCGGTACCTCCCATTATGTGCATTGTTAGCTGGCTCATACTAACTCGTTGCCTAACGTTAGAAAGCACAGAGAAGGGAAATAAATGTCTTCATGTTTCACATAAGGACTGTGGACGATGGGCAAAATTCCCCCAAAAAGTGCAGTTTTCCTTCAACACCATCGTCAAAGTTAACACATTAATAACGCATTAATGGAAGTTGCACGTCCTGTTTGACCCTCGGCCCATACCGTACTTTGATACAACGCAGCGGTGTGGCAGCTGATGTGCAGATACAAGCGTGAATATACACTGAGCAGAAATGAAGAAAAAGGTAGTGTGAATAAGATTAGCTTATATGTATAAAGGTATACTGTATGTCAAAACATTCTAGCCTAAATCTAATCCTTGAAGCAATTTTTGTCTACATTTAGGAATCTTCTAAGAGCATTTGGCTTACTTCTTACCTTGTAATAAGAACATTTGACTTCAATCTAGCTAAGTGACTAAGAACAACTTGCTTATTTTAGGAAAAGTCACACGACAAATATTCTAGTTATAAGAATTCTAGCCAAGCAACTTTTGCTTACCCCATTGGCGGAATGTTTTGCTTGAAATAAGAAAAGTTGTCTCATTTTGAGATCATTTGGGCTTCTTTCAAGTATGGCTGTTTTTGCAGCGTACACTGCAAATGATTTGCCACTTGCCAAGACTTCAAATCATATTTGTAGACGTGTTAGATCATTTGCCAACAGCAAATGATATGGCTGGAACTTTTTTTATTTAAAAACAGTGTAATTGGATCATTTTCTCCGGGTACTCCGGCTTCCTCCCACATTCCCAAAAACATGCAGGTCAGGTTAATTGGCGACTCTAAATTGCCCATAGGTATGAATGTGAGTGTGAATGGTTGTTTGTCTATACTGTATGTGCCTTGCGATTGGCTGGCGACCAGTCCAGGGTGTACCCCGCCTGTCGCCCGAAATCAGCTGGGATAGGCTCCAGCATGCCCCCGCGACCCTAATGAGGATGAAGCGGTATAGAAAAGGATGGATGGTAATTGGATCATTTAGGAAAACCTACTGTCATAAACACTATCAGGATTTTTTTTGGCATGATTTGCAAGTAAATGCACTAGTTTTTACGTTTATAAACTAGATCCAAATTTTCTTCACAGATTTTATGACATTTCATTTTAGATTTAATGTAGTAAATCTTTGTGAAATGCTTTGTGAAATTTGCCGTGCAGCCTTCCCATTGGTCCAAAATCTGCAAAACATTTATTTTCTGTGGGTGAGTCCATTCTTACATTTATAAGGTTTAGAAATCAGTTTCAAATTTTCTTAATATGTTGTTGAAGAATAATCAAAATTCGGTTTTTAGCTTGTTATTAGAAAAAATAACTCATTTCTGTCAAAAAACATTTTCATAAGAACTGGCTAGCTATACTTTCTTAATATAAGATTCTTTTTCTCAGGTGAAAATGGCTAAACAAGATTTTTTTTTAGGAAAAAAAATAAGGAATGGTTGCTTAAAATGGGACGTTTTTACTTTCTTGAAATGTCATTTTTGCAGTGTACCATCTGCTCAGATCTCCACAGGATGTCACAGAGCTGTGCCGTAATTTCCAGAGACAACCGGCGGCTTTTATAGGCTCTTTATAGGATCTAATTGGCTCGTGTTGGGGGGGGGAAACTCTGGCCACCTCAAGATTCGATGCGATTACGATTCAGAGGCCTTCGGAGTCATGGTAAATCGATCAGAGAGGTCTGACTTGACGACCGAAGGTTGTTTGTCTCTAAATATGAAGGCGCCATCTGCGATTTGTAGCCATTCCCTCGGTTGTCATTCACTGCTTTTAGTCCTCACCAACCGTGACGGACTTGGTGGTAGTGACATGGCTAATGACCTTCTATCCAATAACAGAATCTGGGTGCCACTTATGGGCTCTTGGGAAGTGAACATACTAGTGTACTTCGGGTAAGAGAGATTTTAGATTTACAAGCCAGAAATTCCCAGCATTTGCAATAAAACTGTTCAGGTATGCAGGAGGAAGTTGGTTGTTGGTGTTGTATCACTGCCACAGCCGCTCCCTTCCAGTTCAGAGTACACAGACAAAAGGAGAGTGACTAGACACTAAACATTTATCTAGTTTACAACGCTGCGGGTGTAAACTAAGCGGGGGGAATGTCAGCATTACCCCAGGTCACCCACCTCAATCTGTTGGGCTCGTCCGCCCACCTCCACCATGCCTATCGTTCCTCTGTCAACATCTGAGGGCAGGGCAGTCTAATCACAGGTTACCGTAGTCAGTGTCACCGTGACATTACTGCAGCTCAACGTGAAAAAAAAACATTATGACACTTGACCCTCCAGCATGACATGACTGCAAATTAAAGGCAAACAAGATGTCTGTCGATAAAGACGCCTGTTTACAGGTAACGGTGCTCACACAATAAATAGTCCAGCAGCAGTGGGTACAAAGTAGAAAAGCACTCGGAGCGCACAGACCGCCACGAAGCGCCACAGATCCCCCCCAAAATTGTGATTCACACCAAAATAACAATCTAACATTTTTTTGGATCAGTCTTTGATATCCGGAGCTCGTTGCCAGAATAAACGGCATACGAGGAACATTAGCAACGTGGCAGGAGGAAAGGAAAAAGCATGTAAAGAAGGGCTTAATGGCAATGTGGCTGCAGCCGGTGCTCCATGCAGAGCTGAAGCGAGACAGCAGAGGGTAGCACACCAACTAGGGCGAATCATCCATCCATCCATCCATTTTCTATACCGCTTCTTCCTCATTAGGGTCGCGGGGGTATGCTGGAGCCTATCCCAGCTGACTTCGGGCAACAGGTGGGGTACACCCTGGACTGGTCGCCAGCCAATCGCACGGCACATATAGACAAACAACCATTCACACTCACATTCATACCTATGGACAATTTAGAGTCGTCAATTAACCTCACCTGCATGTTTTTGGAATGTGGGAGGAAGCCGGAGTACCCGGAGAAAACCCACGCGCACACGGGGAGAACATGCAAACTCCACACAGAAATGCCCAGGGGAGAATCGAACCCAGGTCTTCCCGATCTCCAAGCTGTTACTGTGTTGGCCAACGTGCTAACCACTAGACCACCGTGCGGCCCAGGGCGAATCATGACACCTTTAAAAAAAATTCCTGGATCCAGACATTTCATCCAAATCCATTCAGAACCTTTCACTCCACGCTGTGCTTGGAGGAGGTAATACCTTTGGTCTTGTTGCGAGAGCCATCTGCCATGGCTTTCAAGCTAAACTTACCGATCACAATTCTCTCATCTTTGTCCATTTCTCCTTAATATTTGTTCCCGCTTGTGGCGCCATAGACACTCGGCCCACACCAGAGTTTGAGGAAGCAGCGGTGACTGTGGAGCTACCGGCAGGGACAAATACTGAGCAGAAATGGAGAAAGAAAAACGTATTTTGAAAGATATTTGTATCTACTGTTGCTGTGACTGGAATTGTCACAGATTATGTCGCCTTTCAGAGAGAAGCGAGAAGTTACCAGAGCACTGCCGTTATTTTTTATTGTCATTTATACAGCAGTATCTTTGTATACGAGTGCCCCAACTAACGAGTGTCGCATGATTTTTTGCTTTGAACCGTGAGCTATAATTTCAGTTATGAGCTGCTATTTAATGGCAGGCATAGCTGAGGACAGCTATTTCGGGGCTTGTGTCAATGTGTCCATGGCTGAAGACGAGAATGGATGTCAACAGCATTAGCAGCGCACTAGCTAGTCACGGGAAAAGTCAACACATCAGCAAAACATACGTGCATTATAGCGATGTTATACTGTATATGATGTATTGTGTAAAACTAAGACAGGAACAAAATCAAATTAAAAGCATGACATGAATACAGAGCCACTACCCACCAGTACCAGCCTGGACTTCAGAGAGGTTGCGTCCCACAAATATGCAATACATCAAATCTTACCTTTATGCATTCCCACATAGTATCAGCATTTGGAACCAAATATGAGGTGAAAGAACAAGGTTAAAAATACAGTATAGTAGTCTATCTGTGCAGCGTGGGACAAAGTTAGACGGTGCATTCAAGGACCGTCAAACCCATCCATCCATCCATCCATTTTCTATGTCCCTTATCCTAATTAGGTAATCTGGATCCCTATGGACCATTTAGAGTCTCCAATAAAGCTAACATGCATGTTTTTGGAATGTGGGAGGAAACCGGAGTACCCAGAAAACCCCCCCACACACGCCCAACGGAGATTGGAACTCAGGTTTTCCGACCTCCTGACTGCATCTGTGTGACCAACATGCTAACCACTAGACCACCTTAAAACCAAGTGGGACAAAACTGCTCGCATTAAACATGCAAAAACTGGGGGATTTCTAACTGTATATTATGTTTTGAATAAAACAATGACCCATATTTCCAAAATTGATATCCCTCTAGATCAGTAGTCTCAGACTAGGGCGGTACCTCAGCTGAAGGAAACAAACACGGTAAGGTATATGGCTCTAGAGGGCAGTACGTCCAACGCCTCATCGCCTTGACGCGTTCTCTCGCTCATTCATTCATTCCTCCACTCGGCTGGGCGGAGGAGAAGCCGTGAAGCCGCTGACTCCCCTCAGCGCCGCCGCTTCTCCGCCGATCTTTGCTCAGAAATGAAGGAGGCGCTGTGATCTGTGATCCAGCCTACGTCTGTCTGTAGCGATCTCCATCAGAGAGCTGCTGTGTGTTTGTTCTTCTCCCAAACTCCGACCTATGTAACAGTGCACTTTTCATTTCTCTTTTATGTGTTATTACACAAAGATGGCTTATATTTTGACACACCTTTACAGTACATTACTTCATGGATGTCTATGGAGCACATATAGACAAACAACCATTCACACTCACAGTCATACCTATTATTATTTAGAGTCGCCAATTAACCTCACTTGCATGTTTTTTTGGGAATGTGGGAGGAAGCCGGAGTGCCCGAAAAAAACCCCCACACACACACACACGGGGAGAACATGCAAACTCCACACAGAAATGCCCAGGGAAGAATCGAACCCAGATCTTCCCGATCTCCAGGCTGTTCCTGTATTGGCCAACGTGCTAACCACTAGACCACCGTGCGGCCCATAATTCAACCAATCAGTAATAAATAATATTATTTATTATTAACCAATCCGTAATAAATAATATTACTGATTGGTAATAAATAATATTACTGATTGGTTGAATTATTTTCTAAGTATTTCTAAGTAATAAATAATATTACTGATTGGTTGATTATTTTCTTATTCTTAATTCTTTTTTTTTTCATCTTATTTTGTGTTAAAAAATAAAGATATTTGAGAACATTGGAATGTTTTTATCAGAGCTTTACTTGTGGAAATCCTGATGCGGCCCAGCCTCACCCAGACTCTGCCTCCAGCGGCCCCCAGGTAATTGAGTTTGAGACCCCTGCTCTAGATAAAACAGAGATTTACATCCCTACTTATTGTACATAAAAACGTCTTTCTATCTGCTATTAAATGCCATCAATTATGAGTTAGCTGTGTTTTCATGGACTGGCAGCCCTGATATAAATATCAGGAATATTCTTTACTCACTGATTGACTGAGAGGCAGAGGTTGTTTGCTGTTCACCTCCTGGTGAGCCAAGCTGCCGAAAGCAGGCAGCACCCAAGTACCCCCAGACAAACCGCCACACATCGCCACCCACCCCATCTGAATTCTTATTTTGTCCCATGTTTCTCCCTGCATTGCTACGTTGTGCATTAAAAAAGGTATCGTGCTTACCCTATAATTTCATGTGCATTTTAATGTCTTTTTTTGATGTTTTTCATAGGTAGCGCATTAAAAAGAGTGGTCGGTCATGTAAACTGGCGGGGCTGGCATTGGCAGGGCAGAGGAAAAATGCGGGACGGCGCCACGACCCCGCAGCTGAAGCGGGAAAAAGAAAAACTACTACTAATAATAATAGGTAGATAAATTCTAATAAATGTGAATAGTATAGTATGGATTAGTATAAAAGTAGAAATACAGCAAATACTAATTAGTGCAATAGAAGATCAATCATTGCAACATGGTTAACTTCTAACTGATTTCAAAGCAAATGAGGTCTTTACTCACCAAGGGGGTCAGCCTTGCCATCCTTGTCAGGTACCGTGAACACGCCAACCACCTTGTGACCCTTTTCCCTCAGGTTGCTGTACACCTCCTTACCAAACAGGCTCTGGCCAATTATAGCGAGTTTCAGCCTATTCTGCAAATGACACTGGAGTGGGAGGGAACAAGACATCAGTTTCAGGCATCCACCCATTTCCCGCACCGCTTGTCCTCACTAGGGTCGGGGGGTATGCTTTGATTTCAAGCCCCCTTTCAAGTCAACACTTTGACCAAGTTATCATAGATGATGCAACTCAAACGGTGACAGATTTACTAATCTTATTTCATTAAATTTAGAATTTGTGAGTATCGTTGGAAGGCCCGTGAAATAAAACTCTTGCAGGGAATGAAAGGTCAGCTTCACTTGAATGTTTGAAAAAAATAGTCAAACCACACGTGGACTTGGTGCGGTATTGTAAAATCTAACAAGATGATTGCAATGTCTGAAGACGTTGCGTGTGAATGCCCAAGCCTAATGAGGTGGGGGGAAAACGCGAATGAGCGAAAAAAGGACTATGACGTCATGAAAGACTAAATATGTACTGTATGATGTCTGGATTGTGCTGAACGGTTTAATTCAATAGTTTTATTGTCATATGCATAGTAAAAATGTACCAATAAATTAAGCAACAACAACAGAAGAGACATTAACACAGATAAATAATACAAATAAATAAATAAATAAATAAAGTGCTATAAGTGTGTGCGTGTGTTGTGTGCGGCGTGTGTGAGTGCTTCGTTGAGAAGCCTGATGGCCTGTGGGTAAAAGCTGTTTGCCAGCCTTGTGGTCCTGGACTTCAAACTCCTGTAGCGTCTGCCTGACGGTAGGAGTGTGAATAATGAGTGTTGTGGATGTGTGCTGTCCTTGATGAGGTTGTGTGTTCTTCGTAGGACTCTAGTTTTATAAATGTCTTGCAGTGAGGGGAGGGCTGCCCCAACAATGTTCTGTGAAGTCTTAATCAACTGCTGGAGTGCCTTCCTATCACGTGTTGTACAGTTACCGTACCAAGTCGTAGTCTCACATAGTCGTAGTCTAAACACCCAGTTACAGAGGGAGGGTGACAGGCCAAGTGTGAGGAGCTTATCTGTGAGTTTGTGGGGGCAGACTGTATTAAAAGCAGAGCTATAGTCTATAAATAGCATTCTGACATATGTGTCCTGGCCCTGTGGGTGAGAAAGGGCTGTGTGGACGGCAGTGTTGACTGCATCATCCGTGGACCGGTTCTGGCGATATGCAAACTGTAGAGGGTCCACAGTTGCCGGGATGCTCTTTTTGATGTGGGTCATGACTATTCTTTCAAAGCACTTCATTACAATAGGAGTGAGTGCTATAGGGCGATAGTCATTCAAGCAGGTCACGTTGCTCTTTTTGGGTACGGGCACTGTGGTGGTGGACTTAAAGCAGGTCAGTACAGATGCTTGTGCAAGCGACAGGTTAAATATGTCAGCAAGCACATCAGCTAGCTCTGATGAGCAAACCCGAAGTGCACGTCCTGAGATGTTGTCTGGGCCTACTGCTTTTTGTGGGTTTGTTTTGTTCAGAACCCTGCGCACATCAGCTGATGTCACCATGAGAGGTGAGTCCTGTGTGTGTGTGTGTGCTGATGTTGGAATGGTTGAAAATGTTGAAGTACTAAGTAATAATTAAGATCAAAGGAATATCCATCTATAAGTGAATTAGTTTTCTGGAAAAATGGGAATTTGGGGGAAAATTTGAAATTTTTAAATGTGAAAAATAGATATCCTTAATTGTGCTGAAGGATTTGATGTTGGGATTGCTGGAATTGAAAATTGTTGAAGTAGTGGAGTTATCAAGATCAAAGGAAATAGTAATTAAGATCAAAGGAAACGTGGGGAAGTCAGGAAACGTTGCAATTTTTCTTTTTTTTTTGTTTTCATGGTAAAATGGTTTAAATCGGTTGAGAAATGTTGGAATGGTGGACGTTTGAAAAATGGCCCTATTCATTTTCATTGGGAAAAATTCTGTAAAATGTTTGCATTTTTGGAAAATCTGGGATTGTTTTTTTTTTTTAACTGAAATGGTCGCCGAGGATTCCCAAACGAGCTGAACAATTTGATACTTGAATGGTGTGAATCAGTTGAAAAATGAAGGAGGAGTTAGTGGACAAGAAACACAGTGAGAGTAGTGACATGCGGCAAACCTCAAGCTCCGTATTTCCGTGATGAAACTTTCGTATGAAATCACATTGTGTGTTTTCCTGTGCTTTTTTTCTACAACTGCGGTAAGGCACTGTCGGCGATGTAGTGTCGTGATAGCAGAACATAACATGGATCCTTACGTTCTATAAAACACGGCAAAACTCCACAGTCCACAACGGAGATGGTCTGGTTATCCGAAGCAATAAACGTGACTACCTTTGCAGTGATCCGCTTTTCCTTTTCACTCTTTTTGGATATTTGTCTTTCCTCTGAAAGGCCAGAGTTCGTTGCTTTGGCATAGCAGCCTTTTCGACGGTGGCCTTACGAACCGTTTCATACCCTGTTTTATGTCTGGTACCCAGGTGTGATGATTAACATTGTCGTACTGAACGCAGCTCTGCTCATACCACCCCTTGAAATTGTCATTTTGCACACATTTTGCAGCAATTTTATTGAAATATTTTTAAATATCCTAATGAGTCCAATACTTCTTTCACAAACAACTATTTTCTTTTCAGTGATGCAGAGATGCACGAGACAATACCACTAATACATCACTACTATCAGGAGAACCAGAGTATGGAGGGGGAGGAGCCACCTGATGTGGCCCAGCAAGGTGCACTGTATTCAGGCACACGCTCCGAGAAACCAGTGTGATGCCACGGAGGTCTCTGGCAGACCTTTTGCACTTTTCAAATGCCATGGCGCTGGCGTTTTAGGTGGGTCCCCCCCATGACCCCCACCACCCGCCACCCCACCCCCACCCCACCCCCCCATGAAAAATGTCTCTGAAATGGTGAATGTTTGTTTACAAGTGAGCTCGGGGCAAGTTATGACAGGCCGTTAACGTCACAGGCAGGAGAAAAAAAGGAGTGTTTGAATTGCTCATCCCCTCATGGGGGGATGATTTGTTTTAAAATGGAGCCCAGAATTCCTGGCTGCACCCCCGTGCTAGTCACTCCCGCCAGCCTACACTGGTTCTCCTTCAATTCCAAGAAGAAATATGTTTGCTTTACACATGGCCACTTGTGCTTTAGCCTTTATCATTAAGCATTGTCATTGGCTGAAAGCACATGTGCGAAAAGCTATTGGCTGATCACAACCACGCCCACGCCCGTCCCATATCTGTCCCAGACATGTGTCAGGCAAAAACGGGTGTAGAGTTTCCCATGCCGCTGTGAGTTGGCGCTGTCAAGTGCGTTGCCTTGTTGCATTTTCAACGCGTCCACGACTATGAGCCACTGGTGATTGTTGGACATTGAGTCAGAAAAGGCCATGATAGCAAATACATACCTATCAATATCGTAATCCCGGTAAAAAGGGTCAGAAGCTGATGCAACACGCCTCGATTTTGCACAGTATGCAACCCAGCAAAAAAAGAAGAAAAAGCCAGCATATTCTTATGGGAGTGAATAATTCGCACTCCCGTGGAAGCACTGAGGAGCAATACTGGCTCTGTTCGCTCGCGTGTTCAAACGCATAAACGTGGCATCGTTCATTAAATAATGCAGCGAAATCACTGCAGACGTTTTACTCACAGAAGTGGAGGAAAAATTCCGGAAGACCTGGCTCGCTGTCCACAGCATGGTGGCGTTTTTGCGACGAACGGAATCCGACTGTGAACTCGCGCGAGCTGTGTGTGAAATGCGCACAAAATCCCAATCTTTGTACGTGTCGGAGTCAGAGAACCTCCAGCCAGTCACAGTCAGCACGCAGCCGGGGTGGCGGGGTCGATCCGGGTGTCGATAATATCGATGTGGATGGGTAGTATCTGTGTCGATGATAACTTCCAGTTTATTTTTACA
Source organism: Dunckerocampus dactyliophorus (assembly GCF_027744805.1). Taxonomy (NCBI): domain Eukaryota; kingdom Metazoa; phylum Chordata; class Actinopteri; order Syngnathiformes; family Syngnathidae; genus Dunckerocampus; species Dunckerocampus dactyliophorus. The sequence goes on from NC_072823.1 coordinate 117,501, forward strand.
AATTTCTGTGGACGTTGTCGACATAGTTACAGTTACATATTTTTGTGAGCTACAACTTACTTACTAATTTTGCTCTATTAATTTTATTTAGCTTAAACAATTTAGTGTAGTAAAAGGCAGGGGTTATTAACTATATTTGTCCGAGGGCCAAATGGCATCATAAAATAATAATATCTTAAGCAATAAACTGTTATTTGGTATATGAATGTAGTATTTTTTAGCCTTTGTCAGTGTGAACCAGTGTTGGGAGTAACAGTGTCAAAAATAACAGCGTTACTAACGTCATCTCATTCATTACTATTTCAAACGTTACAGCACAGTTACCACTACTGAGAGTACGATGCGGTGTGTTATTGTGCACTGATATCCCTATCGATGACCTGGATGTCACTTCTGTTCGCTCCTGCTACTACAGGAAGCTACACAGCTAGTCAACGAGAGCTGACGCAATAATTACCTTCCCTGGTAACTAGTAACATTAATGAAGGGCTAATTCTGCAACTCAGTGAATTGTTTTCTTTGGTGGGGGGAGGGTCAAGGAACTATAATGACTTTTTAAAAGTGTAAAACTCATCGTACCTGTACTGCAGCAAGCCAGTAAAGTCCAGCGTCTTGCCTGACTTTCATTTGACAAACACCCATCAGTGATCAGTGGTTTCATTTAGAAAGGTTACGTACACACAAAATAGGGCCTGAAAATCAAACCAAGGTGAGTGACGTTAAAGGGAATCCGCTCTAATGTGGACGGTCTCGCATTTTCTCAATAAAATGGCCGACTTGTTGATCTACGTTCCTTCCCTCACCTATGGTCGTGGGTAGTGACCCAAAGGACAAGATGGCGGGTACAAGCGGCCGACATGAGTTTCCTCCGTCGGGGGGCTGGGCTGTCTTAAAAATAAGGTGAGAAGCGCTGTCATCAGAACCGCTGCATGAGGTGCATCTGGCCTCCCGGACGCCTCCCTGGGGAGGTCTTCAGGGTGCGTCCGTTCTGTCTGGAGAGACACACATGGCAGTAGCAAGGTGGGGGACGTGTCTTGCCCCCAGGACACACCCTGTTGGAACCGACAACCTGTTTCTGGACGACCTGCTCTACCTCCTGAGCCACGGCCGCCCCAACCTCGTCCCTGATACTAGCGTAAATTAATAAAGCTTTATCCTGAAACTAGTTGGCAGCCTAAATCCATCTGAAATGCACAAAAGGACTTTCCAAATATAAGATAAACAGACTCCATATTAGGGAAAAATACTTCAAACTAGCAAAATGATCTGGCTATGCATCTACTTCTACATTAAGATTTCTATATCTAGAAATTAACAGGACCTTTAAGCTGAAAACACTTCTTTTCAGAATAAAATACTTCACGCAAGCAATAAAAAGTGAAATATTATTAAAAGAAGTGAAAAAGAAATTACATCACTGCAAAAACAGCATTACTTGATGGAGGAGTAGGAGCACTATTTTAGTGTCCTACAATGTCTAGAGTCTCCAATTTACCTATCACACATATGGAAGGAAGCCAGTACCCAGCTACGGGATCACTGCAGGGACATCAGAGATGGCCACCAGTAGCATAGAAAGCTACCCAGCTAAATAGATAGCCATGCTGATTTACTTATTCTAAACTAAAGAAAGTGTTTCAGACGGAACAGGGAAGGAGAACAGAAATGACAAAAACTTACCACTTCCACACAGAAAGGGAGGAGAACCTTTTTTTCCACTCGATCTCAGCTCTGCTGGCTGAGTAGCCAGCGTCCATGCAGAGTGAAAGATAACGTCATCTAACAACATTACCGACGCCTAATCATCACGATCAACAAATTAAAGGCAAAATCACAAAATCGTTCAATAATCGTTCAATTAAAAAAAGGATCGGCTCATTTACGTGGTATCAGATTGATACCAAAATGTGCAGTATCGCCCAACCCCAGCACGCACCCACAAAGGAGTACGTAGTGTTTAGCTGGCAGTCTGCGTGCGCGTTCTCGCGCTTGTTTCCTCCTCCTTCTGCTCCTCCCTCAGGCGCGCGCACTTTTCCCATTTGGGGCATCATGTCTTTGATGTAGGTATTGCAGCAGGTGCTTGCACGTGCGCACTTGTGGATCTCGGTGTGCCGAGTCGTGTGTGGAAACGAGCCCATGACCCAAAGGAGATCTTCTGTAGCGTCCCGACGGAGACACCAAGAGAAAGGCTGACATGGTCTTTTGAAGCTTTGATGCCAACAGCAGTGCCCATTCCGGTCTTTGGAACGGCTTTTTAAAATGATGAGAGCGGGTCCTCGGAATTGGAACGTTCTGATATTTGTGCCACATAGAAGTGTGCAGTTCCAAATGGCGTCATTGCCAGTCCTATTTAATTGCATTGTTATTAGTCCGTTGATGTAAAATGTCTTAGTTGATAGTAGGGGAACATGTTATTTTACTTGTCACATGACCGCGACTCTTTAATCGCTATTTGATTGGACCAAATGTTTCAAATACTTCTATAAATGACATTGCATATTTGTTTTGCTTTGCACAAACGGTGTTTATTGTGACATCTGGCGGCATCACCGTGAAACGAGCATCACGTGCTCATTCACCGCCATGAAGTGGACAACTGGCGCGGAAAAGCTTTGATGGATTTGAAATTGTCACACAAGCTTGAAGCTTCAGTGATGTTATTGTTCCGCTTTCTCGAGCTTTTTGGAATGGGACACATTTGTTGTGTGGGCCTCTCCTGTCTTTGAAAGTAAATCATTCCTACAGAAAAAAAAGTATTTCACTACATTTCACATTGTTGTTTGCCACATTTGTCCATGAGTTTTTGAATTCCACATTTTCTATCTGCCTTCTCAGTTGTAGAAAACAGCTTTAGGTCGTTGTCTGCAGACGTGTAGAAGGCACGGGCGCCTGAGGCTGCATGGGGCCGTGTCCTGCGCCAGTCCTCCTTCGCTCGCTCCCTCGCAATATCGCACTTTTCCAGAAATGAATGAATGAATGAATGAATGGCTGTTTGGTGGTAGACTATGGTTTGTAATGAGTCCAAAACATATTGGAATACAGGTGATACGTAGTATTGTAGTCACTATGACACAAAACACTGAGCTATTAGCTTGCATGACATACGGTACCTTAACACTGCATGAAGCCAGCCATGGCATGTCCCACATGATAGAGCGGAAACAAGCTTCTCCTGTTTCATGTGGAAGTGCTAAGTCTTGCCTTTTTAAGTTTAGAAGAAATAAATTCAAGGCTAACTGGTTAGCTCGCTAGCTTGCTAGCTAAGGGTGGTCTCCAGTCCCTGCAGCATAAGAGTTGCAATAAGTGATGTGTCGGTCACGAACGAATCGGCTCTAAGAGCCGGCTCTTTGAAATGAACGACAGGAGTCGTTTGGGAGCCGATCAGTTTTTTTCCTGGTGAAGGTCATTGGTCAAGATGTGTGGTGGCGTGTCCACACTAAGCAGGGGGCGGGGCGGGGTTTCACACGCTGTGATTTGACCTATTGGGCCGCATGGTGGTCTAGTGGTTAGCATGTTGGCCACACAGTCACAGTCTGGAGATGAAAAGACCTGGGTTGGATTCTCCGTTGGGTATTTCTGTGTGGAGTTTGCATGTTCTCCCCGTGTGTGGAGGGGTTTTCTGGGTACTCCGGTTTCCTCCCACATTCCAAAAACATGCATGTTAGCTTCATTGCCAGGGAGCATCAAACATGGGACATTGAAAGGTGGACAGAAGTTTTATTCTCTGATGAGAAAAAAATGTAACCTTGACGGTCCAGATGGCTTCCAACGTTACTGGCATGACAAGGAGATCCCACCTGAGATGTTTTCTACCCGGCACAGTGGAGGGGGGTCCATCATGGTCTGGGGTTCTTTTTCATTCAGTGGAACACCGGAGCTTCAGGTGGTGCGGGGTCGTCAATCGGCGGCTGCTTATGTGCAGACGTTGCAGCGGGCATCCCTCATGTCCGACGGCCCTCGTCTGTGTGTGTTTTTTTTCAAGCCAACAGGGGGCCTCAATGCTGCATGTTCAGCCTCACCTGAGGAGAATAAAAATGTCCTCTTTTGTGCCCTGTCCACACAGAAGATTCAAGAGTTTTATTGTCATATGCATAATAAAACAGGCAGTTATACTATGCAATGAAATTCTTATTCTGTTCATTCTCCCAAGAAAAGAAAGAAAACACAAGAAAGAATATCAAGGGAAATTTATTGGTACATATGTTTCTTATGTTCTTATTCTTTCTTGTGTCTGTGTAGGCTCTCAGTCGTACAGGAGTTGTCCATCGAGGGAAAGGCTTCTTGAGACGTCATCTGTACTTCTGTGAAGAAGGTGTTGGACGTTTCGCTCCTCATCCGAAGAGCTTCGTCAGCAAACTAACAAGTGCTGATAGCCTAGGCCTTAAATACAGTAAGAGTGGGCGGAATTGGTGTGCCAACACCCTCCTCCTATTGGTTCCTTACACTAAGCCTGGGCGGAGTAGTGGTATAATCATCTCCTGCCATTAGCACCTCCGATAAAAGGGAAGTGTCGCTTCCTGAGTTGGGTATGAACGACTCTGATACTATATCGTTAGCATCTATTGTTCTGGCTCGGCCCTGGCTTCACCTCATTTGCAAGACTAAGAGCTGGGGGTGGACGGCAGAGGTCAGGGCTGCCGTCAAGCTGAAGAAGGAGTCCTATCGAGCATGGATGGCTTGTGGGACTCCTGAAGCAGCTGACGGGTACCGGCAGGCGAAACGGCACGCGGCTTCGGCGGTGGTCGAGGCAAAAACTCGGGTGTGGGAGGAGTTCGGTGAGGCCATGGAACACGACTTTCGGTCGGCCTCGAAGAGGTTCTGGCAAACCGTCCGGCGCCTCAGAAAGGGGAAGCAGTGCCCGGTCCACACTGTTTACAGTGGGGACAGGAGCCTGCTGACCTCGACTGAGGATATAGTTGGGCGGTGGAAGGAATACTTTGAGGCCCTTCTCAATCCCACTGACATACCTTCCATAGAGGAAGCAGAGACTGAGGATACGAACGCGGACAGTTCCATCACCGTGGCTGAGGTATCTGGGGTAGTCAAAATGCTCCCCAGTGGCAAAGCTCCGGGGGTGGACGAGTTTCGCCCTGAATTCCTCAAGGCTTTGGATGTTGCGGGACTGTCTTGGCTGACACGTCTCTTCAACATTGCGTGGAAGTCGGGAACAGTACCTCTGGATTGGCAGACTGGGGTGGTGGTCCCCCTTTTCAAGAAGGGTGACCGGAGGGTGTGTTCCAACTATAGGGGGATCACACTCCTCAGCCTCCCTGGGAAAGTCTATTCCAGGGTGCTGGAGAGAAGGGTACGACCGTTAATCGAACCTCGGCTACAGGAGGTGCAATGTGGTTTTCGTCCTGGTCGCGGAACACTGGACCAGCTCTACACCCTTGCAAGGGTCCTGGAGGGTACTTGGGAGTTTGCCCAACCGGTCTACATGTGCTTTGTGGACCTGGAAAAGGCATTCGACCGTGTCCCTCGCGGTGTCCTGTGGGGGGTGCTCCGGGAGTATGGGATTGGTGGCGCGCTACTACGTGCCATTCAGTCCTTGTACCAGGAGCCTGGTTCGCATTGCCAGTAGTAAGTCAAGCCTGTTTCCGGTGAACGTTGGCCTCCGCCAAGGCTGCCCTTTGTCACCGATTCTGTTAATAATTTTCATGGACAGAATTTCTAGGCGCAGCCAAGGTGTCGAGGGAGTCCAGTTCGGGGGCACTAGGATCTCATCTCTGCTATTTACAGACGATGTGGTCCTGATGGCCTCATCGGGCTGTGACCTGCAGCGTTTACTGGGACGGTTTGCATCTGAGTGTGAAGCTTCTGGGATGAGACTCAGCACCTCCAAATCCGAGGCCATGGTTCTCAGTTGGAAAAGGGTGGATTGCTCCCTCTGGGTTTGGAATGAGGTCCTGCCCCAGGTGGAGGAGTTCAAGTATCTCTGGGTCTTGTTCACGAGTGAGGGAAGGTTGGAGCGTGAGGTCGATAGGCGGATCGGCGCAGCGTCTGCAGTAATGCGGTCGCTGCACCGGACCGTCGTGGTGAAGAGAGAGCTGAGCCGGAAGGCAAAGCTCTCAATTTACCGATCGATCTATGTTCCCACCCTCACCTATGGTCATGAGCTTTGGGTCATGACCGAAAGAACGAGATCGCGGATACAAGCGGCTGAAATGAGTTTTCTTCGTACAGTAGTGGGACTCACCCTAAGAGACAGGGTGAGGAGCTCGGTTATCCGAGAGGAGCTCAGAGTAGAGCCGCTGCTCCTTCACATCGAGAGGAGCCAGCTGAGGTGGCTCGGGCATCTAGTCCGGATGCCTCCCGGACGCCTCCCTGGTGAGGTGTTTCAGGCATGCCCAGCAGGGAGAAGGCCCCGGGGAAGACCTAGGACACGCTGGAGGGATTATGTCTCACAGCTGGCCTGGGAACGCCTCAGTGTCCTCCCGGTGGAGCTGGAGGAGGTGGTCGGGGACCGGGAAGTCTGGGCTTCCCTACTGAGACTGCTGCCCCCGCGACCCGGACCCGGATAAGCGGAGGAAAATGGAATGGAATGGAAAGAGCTGGGGGTTTTGGTCTCAGTAACCTGCTGAACACAGGGTCCAAATTAAACCTGAAGCCACCATTCCGATTCAATGATGGGTTCTGTTGTTTGACAAAAATAGCTTCCTTTACTCCTCTTTCAAACCATCTGTTTTCTTTGGCCAAATCTTGAATCCTGAAAATAGTGATTGGTTGCTTTAAGGTGTAGATGTACTGCTGAATGAGGACCACTCGAATTGTTCCTGCGATGTTGATAAAGCCTTTTTTGGAGCATTTGCTTAGTTTCCCCAATGTAGTGCTCTTTGCATTCCTCATCTTTACAGTGGATGGAATAGACCACATTGCCCTGTTTTTGGTTTGGAGACAAAGCTCCAAATTGTCCACATTGCTCTGTTTTTGGTTTGGAGACAAGGCTCCAAATGGAGACAAGGCTCCAAACCAAAAACAGAGCTGGATGTGCGATTGTGGACTCTGACTGACTGGGGCCTGCCTGTTAGAAAGTTAAACACCCAGTTACAGAGGGAGGGAGACAGGCCTCACAGTGTGAGGAGCTTATCTGTGAGTTTGTGGGGGCTGACTGTATTAAATGCAGAGCTATAGTCTATAAATAGCATTCTGACGTATGTGTCCTGGCCCTGTAGGTGAGAAACGGCTGTGTGGATGGCAGTGTTGACTGCATCATCCGTGGACCGGTTCTGGCGATATGCAAACTGTAGAGGGTCCACAGTGGCTGGGATGCTCTTTTTGATGTGGGTCATGACTATTCTTTCAAAGCACTTCATAACAATAGGAGTGAGTGCTATAGGGCGATAGTCATTCAAGCAGGTCACGTTGCTCTTCTTGGGTTCGGGCACTATGGTGGTGGACTTAAAGCAGGTCGGTACAGATGCTTGTGCAAGCGACAGGTTAAATATGTCAGCAAGCACATCAGCTAGCTCTGATGAGCAAACCTGAAGTGCACGGCCTGAGATGTTGTCTGGGCCTGCTGCTTTTCGTGGGTTTGTTTTGTTCAGAACCTTTCGCACATCAGCTGATGTCACCATGACAGGTGAGTCCTGTGTGCTCCCCAAGTCCAGCCACCCTCTCTGCTCATCAGGAGTTTGGGTGTCAAAGTGGGCATAGAACTCATTCAGCTCATCTGGAAGTGTGGTTTGGCTGGACGTGGCTACGCTACTCTGCTGACGATAGTCTGTGAAACGTTACTGGGAGTTTTTTGGGGGGCTGGTTGAAAACAATTCGCGTCCGCACTGTGCTGGATTCGTAAATAGTTGCATCCAGATGGGGTGTAGTGTGGATTTTAGGCCCAGTGTGTTATACACGGTGTTAAAATGGCTGTACAGTCACAGACGTGAGATTGTACTAAAAAAACAACAGGAAACCAAACGAGGGTGTGTGGGCGAACCCTGAGAGCAAAGTGGGTAAAGTGTGACTGGAATGGAGGAAGCGGGATTCAACCCACCGATCCTCCAGTTACTGATGGACCCTAGCGTGGGTCCCCAGCCATGCTGCCCCCATCAATAAGGTTTAGAGAAGCAATGATGGGTCCTAAAGTCTACCTAACATCTGGGCTGGGAAACTCAAGAGTTTTCTTTCGTCATTCTCATTGGTGGAAATTCACAGAAGCATTCACACAAACCAGTCGTTTGTGTGCTGCATATTTCACCAACCATCTTAGCCATCCACTCATATCAAGTGAAAAACTGTCAGAGATCCACTTTGGCACAAGTTTGACCAGAAGCCAGCATGGAATGAATGAAGTCACCTGACATAGCTGAGAACCTGTTCTCCGGCATGAGCACCTGTCACACCCTGACACTGAAACATGCCACTCAGGGTGAGTGGAACGTTGAGCATATTTAACATAACACACATACAGTACATGAGTTAACATGACATAATGCGCCATGTTGTGGAAAAGACTGCGTTGAAAACAAAAACATCTCAAGAAATCAGAAGTTGCACATGAATGCTGAAAAGCTGTTTGTTAAATGTGGAATGATGGAAAAGAGTGGGAGTTCTTGGGCCAGAAAATGTGAAATTTCACTTGGGTTTGGATCAGGATGGGCAAACTGCGACCCGAGGGTCCACGTCAGGCCCGCCAAGCGTCTTCATTTGGCCCACTGAGCATTTCCAAATACCTTTTTTGAAACCTTTAACTTCAAAGCTGCACATGAAATTCTCCGCAACCTAAGAGAGGTCTCAAGGACCACTCTGTAAAATGAATTCCACCCCCCCCTTACGTGTTCGTTGATCTCCAATTATGAGAGGGAATAAGACTCACACTCCAATTGACAAGGTTTACAAAATGTATTGAAAATGTGTCAGACAGAATAGTTTCACATTGTTTGGATATCCGGAATAACTGTCTCTCCTAATGTCCTCCTGCGGCTTCCTGACCAGAAGGAGAGAGAGTCCGCCTCGAGCGATGCGCTCCCAGCTTTTCATAGGAGTTTTCCCAGACTGCTGCCGTGTGGTCTGGCGTCAAGATATCTTATCCTTCATATTTTTTGGTGATGACAGCTGAGAATTGCGTTTTAGCTGACGTGGTAGAACTCTCATCAGCACCTTTTCTTGCACACAATAGCACGTGCACTCCCAGCATAGTACATCCTATCTTTGGCCCAGTTGCCCCTTTCTCTGATCATATCTGACTGCTGATGATGTGAATGCACTTTATCTTTGTGTCTTTATGACCTACTTAAATAAATGTTCATCCATTCAGGTAACAAATTAATAAAACGGTATTCCTATCATCTTACTTGGAATAAAGATTTACTCAGCTAACAAGTTAATGAAACACTATTATCCTACACCGGCAACATGCCTTGCAGTGCTATTGTGGCACGCTGGAGTTGTACAAGAAATAGTCAGATGCAATCTGGCGATCCAAACAACACAAAACGTCAACACAAAACGTCAACACACACGTGACGCACGACGTAACCTGCCTACTGCACCATGTGTGCGTACAGATAAATATCTACGCAAAATACTCATGCCAAAATTATACCCATAAAGTCCTGCCGCAAGGTATGCTGGGTAGCTTGTGGTACTCTCTCTCCCAACATTTTGCCGTGTTTGTCGCATTCTGGTCAGCATGCCCCCCGGACACCTCCCAGGGGAGGCGGTCAGGGCACGTCCAACTGGTCGGAGCCCTCAGGGAAGACCCAGGATGCGTTGGAGAGACTATGTCTCTCAACCGGCCTGGGAACACCCCGGGATCCGCCGGGAAGAGCTGGACGAAGTAACTGGGGAGAGGGAAGCCTGGGCTTCCCTGCTTTGGCTGCTTCCCCCGCGACCCGACCACGGATCAGTGGTAGAAGATGGATGGATGTCGAATTTTTACTTGACTGCAAAATATGCTGAGGAGGTTGTCAGGGAAGTAAACAAGGAGGGAGGTTAACATACTCTTGATAGCCAATGTTCACAGCTCATATTGTTGTTGCCACTGGACTACCCAGCATGCCTTGCGGCACTTGTAAATAACAGTTTAAGTTACGTGTAATGTTTACCTCTTAGCTAGTGGTGGTGGTAGTGGTAGTGGTGGTGATGGTGGTGATGGTGCTGGTGGTGCTGGTGCTGGTGGTGCTGGTGCTGGTGGTGGTGGTGGTAGTGGTGGTGATGGTGGTGGTGGTGATGGTGGTGATGGTGGTGGTAGCGGTGGTGGTAGTGGTGGTGGTGGTAGTGGTGGTAGTGGTGGTGGTGGTGGTGATGGTGGTGGTAGTGGTGATGGTGGTGGTAGTGGTGGTGGTGGTAGTGGTGGTGGTGGTGGTGATGGTGCTGGTGGTGATGGTGGTGGCAGTGGTGGTAGTGGTAGTGGTGGTGGTGGTGGTGGTGGTGATGGTGCTGGTGGTGATGGTGCTGGTGGTGGTGGTGATGGTGGTGGTGGTAGTGGTGGTGGTGGTAGTGGTGGTGATGGTGGTGGTAGTGGTGATGGTGGTGGTAGTGGTGGTGGTGGTAGTGGTGGTGGTGGTGGTGATGGTGCTGGTGGTGATGGTGGTGGCAGTGGTGGTAGTGGTAGTGGTGGTGGTGGTGGTGGTGGTGATGGTGCTGGTGGTGATGGTGCTGGTGGTGGTGGTGATGGTGGTGGTGGTGGTGGTGGTGGTGGTAGTGGTGGTGATGGTGGTGCTGGTGGCGATGGTGCTGGTGGTGGTGGTGATGGTGGTGGTAGTGGTGGTGGTGGTGGTGGTGGTAGTGGTGGTAGTTGATTGATGTGATGCGTTGACTTGCTGTAGATGCATTGTGTTTTCGTTTTGTTGCACCGTGAGAAAGTACAGTCCAGGCCAAAAGTTTGGACACACACAATACAAGCCCGTGGTCCCAGCCCCATTAAAAGGACAAGAAAGTAACCCTGACAAGGCACACCTGTGAACCGAAAACCATTTCAGGTGACTACCTCATGAAGCTCACTGAGCAAACACCAAGGATTTGCAGCGATTAAAAAAAATGATAAGACATCAAATAAATGTCTATGTGCCCTGCCATTGGTGGCGACCAGCCCAGGGTGTACCGCCTCTTGCCAAAGTCAGCTGGGACAGGCTTCAGTTTACCAGAGAAGGCAAAAGCTTTTGGAAATGAGCTAGCCCTTTCACGTGTGTTGGAGTGACACAGTGCCGTTTTGGGGAAGTCATAGCCTGGGAAAGTCACATGACCGCCACGTGGCAACCACTCTAAAACGTTTCCCATAAAGTCAAGCACTAAACTGCATCAGACGCATTATAACGCCTTTGGCTTCTTATGGAGGTTGGGATTGGCCGTTTTGGGGGATGGCTAAAACTGTCAGTCAGATCCGTGCCCCGCCCTCCTTCGGCAGCCTCCTGCAGTTGGAGGTGGACGATCCACATTGATGACATAATGCATGCACACTGGATGGAATTGACAACATCCCACCTGTCTTTAGCCGCACGTCTGCTGAAAAACTGCGGCCACTGATAAGATCCAGAGCGGGAAAGCCCTACGAGACAACGAGGGCATTTCCGCTGTCGTTTTCCGTGCGAATTGTATACTTTGAATCCGGACGCACGGAAAACAAGAAGTGGCATTTTGCCGAATTATAGCCGCAGTGCCACAGTTGATCATCCGACGGGAGCGCAGAATGTCACGACAGCAGCAGCAGCAGCAGCAGAACGCCATAGGCGGCGTGGTGGAGGTCAAAAGTAAAGTGAGTGCTGTTGGATGCCTGATGACGTTGAAGGATGCGATTCATCAAAATCTGCTGAAATTCAGAGGAGGTGGCTGTTTATTATTCGCTTTCTTATTTGTAAACACGCACAGCAGGGTCGCGTGAGCGTTTGACGCAGGTATGTCGCGACAATTTGCTTCATTTCCGCATTGAATCACGTCGTTTAATGTGGTTTGGAATTTGGCGACCATGTGTGGGTCTACTAGTGGATTTTCCTGCTTGAAACTGGTATTTTTATTGTTATATAGTCATTACATGCTGTCCTACAACTCCACTACACCAAGGGCGTCCAAAGTGTGGCCCCGGGGCCATTTTTTGAGTGGCAGCTTGATTTTTATTCTGTTTTATTCTATTAATTGAACATGAGACATTGTGAAATATGACTATAGGGCCAAATTGAAAAGAGAAAAAAATGAATGTTTGAACAAAACATCCAACAATACTAATTAGCCATCCATCCATTTTCCCCCGCTTATCCGTATCCGGGTCAGAGGGGCAGCAGTCTCAGCAGGGACGCCCAGACTTCCCGGTGCTCTGCGACCTCCTCCAGCTCCACCGGGAGGACACCAAGGCGTTCCTAGGCCAGCTGTGAGACATAATCCCTCCAGCGTGTCCTAGGTCTGCCCCGGGGCCTTCTCCCGGCCGGGCATTCCATGTCCCAAGAACCACATTTGGCCGCCAAAGACCGGGTCGCCCAGGCACCCGCCCTTGACCGCCACCCAAAACACAATGCACCGGACCCTTATGCTTGTCCCCGCAGGTGGTGGGTCCACGGGGGGGAGATCCCGTGTGGCTTCTTTGGGCCGGGCCTGACCACCAGGCCTGGCTCCAGGGTGAGTCCTAGGTATCCCACGTCTGGGCGAGGTGTGGTCCCTCCTCTTGTGTTTATTCATAAGGTCTTCTGAATCACTCTTGGTCTGGCCCGTCACCCAGGACCTGTTTTTTTTAATATATATATTTGTATTAAAAATGATAAAAACCACTCCAGAAATATATTTAATAGTTGAGCACATCTTCAGCTATGCTGGAGTGTTTTTTTAATCATTAAAAAAAAAAGAAAAATATATAATAAAATGAGAAATAAAATGAGGCGTGAATACTGTACATCTGCAAATTTTGTGGGGCTTAGTTTCCAGGACCCCAGCGAATGGCCACATTGGCTATGCGCTCCGTCAGTCCATCTGCATCGATGGGCTCACGTCCCTCGGCCAGTTTGAAGCCGGAATATTCCCACACATGCTTTGTGAGCATCTTTTTCCCACCCGATTTCTAGCACGTTACCTTGCATTGCTCCTCACGAGGCTCACTTGCTGCACTGTACCTAAACACTCATAACATGCAAGTCACTTGTCACCCAACAGAACGTCGAATTGAGTAACCTGTCTACCAAAAATTGCACCAAACTGAATGATAAATTGTATGTGTGTTGAACAAGATGAATGACGTTATTTGAACCTTTAGCTTAACACTGACGCTGACAAGGCCTGCAGTCTTCTTTCAACTGCTTGCTTAGGCAAACCAGCTGGTTCACATTTTCGGATGAGAATGCAGACCTCTTCTTTTGTCCAATGCAGGAACCAATCTCTCACAAGGCACAGCTGAGGCAGATGTTGTCGGGCCGTACAATAACCGAGACGGTGTAAAAAAAACGAGGCTTCATTTTAGTCATGACCTGAATAGCCTTATTTTAGTTAGCTTGTCCACGTGGCAGCTTGCTTGGATCGGGAAAGGTGGCAACTGGTGAGGAGCGATTGCACCTACGCAGGTGTTGTGAGTTGAGATAAAACTGGATCAAAATCCTCTCCTTTTCCTCATCTGACCAAATTTTGATGTTTCCTCCCTGGTGATGCTTTTCCAGCACGGACATCACAAGGTCAATTTAGGGTGGGCCAGCCCCCCCATAATGATAGCTTGTTTGGTTTATTAGCCCAGGCATGTACGTAACACAAGCCAGTATACTTCTATCTGCCATGTGTGCCACCTGAAACCATGAAAAATGAATGTATTTGTGGTGGTCCCTGTCCTGTTTGCAGTTTGAAGCAGAATACCGTCGCTTTGCCTTCAAGAGGAACTGCCCAGGTGGCTTCCGGGATTTTTATAGCCTCCTCCAAACTATCCATCATATCCCCGATGCAGACATGTTACTGGGCTACACGGATGACTCTGGGGACCTCCTTCCAATCAACAATGACGACAACTTTCACAAAGCCGTCTCATCAGCAAACCCGTTGCTTCGCATTATCATAACCAAGAAAGGTAAGACTAAGATCCGTTGGCTCGGCAGGTCGGAACTGATTTATTGCAAATGTGAGTTTCAGATTCATATAGGGCTGCACAATATGGCCCAAAAGCCGTATCCTGGCACTTTTTGGCCGAACATACAATTTATTTGCGTATTTTTTACGGAGTTGGAAAGCCAAAACAACATGTAAGGTCCAGCAAACACTTTCTTTCCATTCAGCATCAAATATATTCAAGATTCAAGATTCAAGATTCAAGAGAGTTTTATTGTCATGTGCATGGTAAAACAGCAGTTATACCATGCAATGAAAATCTTATTCTGTTCATTCTCCCAAGAAAAGAAAGAAAAACACAAGAAAGAATAAGAACATAAGAAACATAAACACATATACATAAATACCAAGAAATTAAGCAACAACAACAGAAGAGATATTTGTATCGAACATGATGAATACCCCAGTTTCCCAAAGTGGGGCACATTGGGGTACTTGAATAAAAATGAAAAACAATTGGCGCCTAACACTCACAATTATGAGTGCACTTGAACGCCTCGCAGCACAGAGCAAACGGTCAGAGCAGAAAGAAGGAAGGAGACGGCATGAAGTCCTTCGTGGCTCTGTGTCTCAAACTGTGGGGCGAGCCGAGGTGTCACTGTACAAACTCCAAACGTAAGTGAAACAAAGTCCTTTGCTGAGAGCCTCACTGCTGGAAAAGCTAGGGGGTGACTGTGATCATTGAGTGGATTTGCGTGGAGAAGAAGACGAAGCTACATGCTGTTAGGTGAGAAGCTGTCCTTGCAGAAGACGTCGGTCTCACGGATGATAGAATTTTCTGCGGCTCGGTTGTGTTGTGGGTTTAAATGACACATGCTTTTTTTGTGGTTGTGGCGGCAAAGAAAGAAATCCATTGTGGTAGATTTAGTTCACTATTTATATACTAACTGCATTATTTTTTAACCCATTTGCTCCCAAACACGTATTTATACGTCTTTTACTTTTTTTTTTGCATGAGAGGCGAAAAGAGGCCACTGCTGCCGCAAGTGCACGATAGAAGAGATGATGTTTCGTGCCGTTTCGAGCCGTAAAAACGTGCATTTGATAAGAGCTCGGCATGCATCTTTTCCACATACTGAAGCGCTCCACAGCAATGAGGAAGTGGAAGAACACGGAGGAGCGCAGCGTGCAGAAAGTTACGCATTGAAGGGACATTTTAACGCATGCACACGCACACACGCGTGCACACACATAGTTCAGTTCCAAATGTGAACATTTTAAATAGTTCATGGTGTTATATTTGGAAATACTTTATTTTGATGTAAAATACAAATTTTGTTGGTATAGTTATTTTGATATTTTGGATAAATATATATGGCTAAATTTGTGTCCGCGTGAAAGTTATGCATGAAATTCATCTTTTCACAAAAAGCTGTTTTTCTCCCTTTTTTTGTGGAGATCTGATATTTTGCTGAAACTGCCCAGTGTGCTACTGCTGACTACTAAGGAACAGAAAAAGTTAGAAACAAGACTTTTTTTTCCTGGAAGTGGAGAGTCTCATCTTTCTTCTGGCACGTTCTATGTTTATACAGCCGTAGAACACAATATTGATTGTGCCTTGAAAGATGAGTCAAAATCCTCTAAAATGGCCGCTACTGGAGGGGATGTCGTTTGAAACGTCTGGTATTGAATGAGTTCACGCTGGATGAATTTACTGCAGCACACCTGATGATCCCTGCATGACATGGTGAGAATTGAAAACACAACTGACTTTTTTTCTCTCTTATTGCTCCACCTGCTTGAAGAGGATGAGCGTATAGGTTTTCCAAGCAACTCCCTCCAGAGGCGTAAAAAAGGCCCAGGTCTGCCAGGACTCCGTACCCCCGGCTCGTTGTCCATCCATTCAAAGAACAAACTGGGTCTCATGATTGGCCAACCACAGAACTTCCGTCAAATTTCATCAATCATCGACGTGGATATCTTACCCGAGACGCATCGGCGTGTGCGGCTGCACAAGCACGGTACCAAGAAACCACTGGGCTTCTACATCCGCGATGGGGTCAGTATACGCGTGACGCCACAGGGTGTAGAAAAGGTGAGATGAATCATTTCATATGATTAATATTAACTACATATATTCAGTGGTTGACATTAGAAGCACAGTAAAAGTGGGACCCTAAAAGAAAAGTGCACTTTTTTTGCAATTTCGGAATTATCCACAATCCTTGTGAGACATGACCACAGCTAGCATGTGGGAGCTAACAACGGGACACAACGGGAAACACCCATTTCAACTATAAAGCCCTACAAGCCCTCAAAAAAATGCCAACAATGTTGTCTTTACATAACTGACCTGTATATAAAGCCAGCTACAGCCACATTGGTGTTGTAGCAGCTAACACCGAGAACTATTTTCCTGGTGCATTACGCAGCGCCATCCAGAACAACACGATAGGACAGCGATGTGTACTGACTCGGAAACAAGGACAAGCATACGAACAACTAGGAATAGACAACCAAACCAACTTGTCATCACACACACCACCGAAGAATGCGAGGGATAAGAAGACATCTTGACGCAGATGGTCTGAGGAGGACGACTACAAAAGGCAGGAGGAACTATCGATCGGGAGCTGACTCTTTCACTTTGTCGGGAGGCTGCAGGGGGACAGGAGAAGGGACGTTGGCTGCGGAGCTCATTTTCAATGCTTACGTCAGCCTTCACAATGAATGTCCTGCTGACTTACTCCATGGACAGTTGTCCGTCTGGGCCGTCTTTTCCGCTGCAGGGTTTGTTAGCACTAACAATTCTTAGTTCCTTGTAATGCAATCTCTTGGAGCAATGTTCTCCTCGCCATACACGCCAAGCCTTTTCAACGATAGCAACACTTACGGCTGTCACGATCATTGATAAAACGGTTAATCGAACAAAAAAAAACAAGGTAGATCATTTTGACGCCTGGATAAATTGACATGTGCGACATGTACGTAAGCGTCCTGGCGGTTGGCACTTGCCGGGGCGTTTGATCGGCAAAGTGAATGTATAGCGCCGGGCAGCGTGAGCTGGCGATACCCAGGGTATGTGAAGCGGCGACGCCTGGTGATTCATAAGTGCTACAGTAGGCATCTTCTGTGTGGCACACAGATACACTACACTTGAGTACCATCTAGTGGCTCAAACGTGCCATGACACAGTGATCATTGAATGATCAACTTTATGATAATATGGTTTAAAAAAGGTTTGAAATGATCAATTATCATTGATAATTTATAGCGCAATTATCAAAATTAGTCATTGTGACAGACCTAGTAACACGGTATGCCACACTCCACAAGCTCCACATCTACTTGTACACCACCAAGTCATGCCGCTGCAATGACCTGCCCCCCGTCTATTCCTCCGGGCTCAGCTTCTAAAACCTGTAGTTCATCCGCCGTATATTCAGACTCAGAAAGATAAGGTTCTGGATCCTCATGTGTGCTCATGTGGCGGCTGCCATGATTAGCAGGAGCAAACAGACACGCGCTTTCTATGCTGCTGCTGTTGTACTGCTAATGTTTTAAATCATCAAAATAGGGCAAAATACTGTAAGTAAGTATGACATGTTATCATGTAGCACCACCCGTGCAGGGTCACAGCATGCATGTAAGACCATGAGACCTTGTTGCAGGTTTTTTAAGAGGGCTTTGTAGTCAAAATGGGTGTGTCCCATAATGTGCATTGTTAGCTCGCTCATGCTAACTGTTTTCTCTCTTTATAGAATGATTTCTAAAGACATCAAATCAGATTTAAAAAAAATAGCTAAGAATGCACGTAATGGGATGCAACTACTTTTCCAGAAAAAACCTCCAAAAAGCATTAACAACGCTCCATTTACATCATGTGACCTGCATGCCAACCAAACTACAGGGTCATTGTTATTGTTAACATTGTTAGGCCAATCGAACTACATTCCTGGCGTATTGACACCTTGCCACACTGCACCTTGCAGCTAGCTAGCTTCACCACACACACTCGTCTGCAGCGATTCAGCAATGCCTCAAACCACTCCCAAAACGTAACGCTACATATTGGAGCTGCTGCTACTGCTGCTGTGTTTATTTTTGAGTTTGGAAAAGTGAACGCTAGGTGTAGCGTTCCTTTGTATGTTGCTGTATGAAATCACTGCAGCCAGGAATGAAGATCTTACAATGGAATGCTTAAAAGCACCAAAAGTAGGGCAAAAAGTACTCTCAAATTACAAATTACTCTCTCACTTACAGTTATTTGCGACCTCTGCGACATGGCTTTTAACAGGAACCCCACTTCTAGCCTCCCTGCACTGGTTGCCTGTTTTAGAATTGATTTCAAGATTTTATTGTTTGTTTTTAAGGCGTTGAATGGGCTGGCCCCCTCAGTACATCCCGGACCTCATCCAAATTTACACTCCAGCGTGCACACTGAGGTCCGAGGGGGAGTTTAAAAGTACATTGTGTACACTGCCCGGCAGCGGCTCCTCCCGACCTCCGTGGACACACGGCGGCTGCTCACATAGCGTAGCCGACATTAATGCGCCTTACCTGGCCACGGCGGGCGGCTCTTCCTGCTCTACACTCTTGTCCTCCCGGTCACGACAGCCGTAGGAAGCCACTACGGCCATCTTGCAATCGAAGCGAGTGGGCTGCACGAGCCTCGTACAATGCCCACACACGGTACGTCCCCAGTGAGTGAAACGTGAAAGCGCACTTGGCCCGCACGATGTAAAGCACGTGGGTGTCACGAAAGTACGACACCTGCAGCCCCTCTGATGCCGTACTTGCTCTATTGTGGTTCTTTGTATCAGATGCTTTTCTCAGCTCCATCAATGATCTGCATCTTACCTATCTCAGTCATTACGGAACATCGTGAATGTACTGTAAACGTCTTGTCTTTATCGCTGTCTTGCCACAGGTTCCAGGAGTGTTCATATCTCGCCTTGTGCGTGGTGGTCTAGCGGAGAGCACGGGGCTCCTGGGGCTTAATGATGAAATTCTAGAGGTCAATGGCATTGATGTTACTGGAAAGTCTTTGGATCAGGTAACTGCAATTCTTTTTTTTTATCAGAAATATTTTTATTGAATTTTGACAAAGTAAAAACAAATGCACACAATGTTTGCTGGTAGTTTAGGCAGAGAACGAGAGAGTGAGAAAACAAAAACAAAAACAGCAAACAAACTGCAAACAAAAAACCCCAACACAAAAACACCCACAAAGTAAGCCACACACAGCCCAAAAAGACAGAGGTCCGAGTTTGGTAGGACAACCAAATGCAAAACAACCAAAGCAAATACATAAGTGAGCTAAACAACAGATGACAGCAAATAGGCCAGAGAGGGAAAGCTATTGGGGAACTCAGGTAAATTTAAAGTTGTGGAAATATACTAAGAAAGGTCCCCAGACATTTTGGAATTTTTCTTTGGCATTACAAATTGAGTAATGAATTTTCTCCAAATGTAGACAGGACATGACATCTCTCAGCCACTGAGCGTGGGTGGGCGGAGCACCATCCTTCCACCTTAACAGAATTGCCCGTCTGGCCAAGAGGGAGGCAAAGGACAAACTTCGTTGTCATGTGGGGGTCAAACGCAAGTCGGGTTCACCTGTGGTGCCAAACAGTGCTATTAAAGGGTTGGGTTGCAAGGGTAAATTGCTAATTACAGAAAGTGTCTGAAAGACTTCCCTCCAATACTTTTACAGACTAGGACAAGACCAAAACATGTGGATAAGTGTGGCGTCCTCCCTCTTACACTTGTCACAACAGGGATCCACCTCTGGATATATACGGGCTAGTTTGGATTTTGACATATGAGTCCTGTGTACAACTTTAAATTGTAGCAAGCTATGGCGGGCACAAATAGAAGTTGAATTGATCATTTTAAAGATTACATGCCACATGTCACCTGTCAAAGACATATTTAGGTCTTGCTCCCATGCTGTTTTGATGTTAATCAGAGAGGTCTGTCTTATGTCCAAAGTTTAACATAAACAGTAGAAATTAACCCCTTACGTGATGGTTGCAAGTCCAGAAGTGCATCAACAATGTTCGTACCAGGAATCTCAGGGAAATTTGGTAATCAACTGTAAACATAGTGCCTAACCTGGAAGTACCGAAAGAGATGGGACTTTGGAAGATTATATTGTTCCGTTAATTGCTGGAATGACATGAACGTATTATCGATAAACAGGTCTCGGAGACACAATATGCCACGTCTACGCCACTCCCGGAACCCCAGATCCAGCAAGGAAGGTTGGAAAAGATGATTGTCTGAAATGGGGCTAAAAAGGCAGAGATCTACAAACCCAAAATGTCTCCTAAACTGGGCCCACACCCTCAACGTATGCCAGACCACCGGATTATCAATACGTTTGCTTGACGGAAAAGGGAGTGCAGATCCAAGTAGCGCTGGAATAGAAACATTTTTAGCCACATTCAACTCCATCTCCACCCATATAGGCCGGTCTGGACGGTACTGATAATATGACCAAAATATGACCCATCGAATATTGGCTGCCCAATAATAACAGCGAAAATTAGGCAACGCCATCCCTCCCTCTTGCTTAGGTTTTTGAAGATGGATTTTATTCAACCTAGGACGCTTGCCCTTCCAAATATAGTAAGATATGACCGAGTCCAAAGTATCAACAAAAGACTTTGGGATGAAGATTGGGATGGATTGAAAAAAATACAAAAATTTGGGAAGAATGGTCATTTTAATGGAGTTGATTCGACCGGCCAAAGCAGTGGAAAGTGGCGACCACTGCGTCAGACACTGCCTCGTGTGGTTTAATAGACTCAAAAAATTTTCATTGATAAGACTCTTATGTTTTTTCGGAACTGTGATGCCCAAATAAGTAAATTTATTTTCCACAATCTTAAAAGGAAACGATGCGTACACTGATGCCGGCGCCCCCTCATTGACAGGTAAAATTTCAGATTTATTCAGATTTAGTTTATATCCTGAGAACTGACCGAAATTCTTCAGAAGCAGTAGCAAAGCAGGTAAAGATCTGTCCGGATGTGAAATGAAGCTTAATAAGTCGTCTGCATATAGCGCCACCTTGTGCTGTACTCCATTCCTCCAAATGCCAGATATGTTGTCACAGCTGCGAATTGCTATGGCAAGGGGTTCTATGGCCAAATCAAACAATAAGGGGCTTAAAGGACACCCTTGTCTAGTTCCCCGGTAAAGATTAAATGGTTGTGACACCTGAGAATTAGTGAGGACGGAAGCAGTGGGACATAAGTAGAGTAATTTTATCCAGGTAATGAAATTTGGACCAAAGCCAAATTTGTGTAAGACCGCAAACAAGTATGGCCACTCTATACGGTCAAAGGCCTTCTCCGCGTCTAAAGATAGCACACACTCCATGGACCCATCAGAGGGGAGGTACAAGATGCAAACAACCGGCGCATATTGAAATTAGAATATCGATTTTTTTACAAAGCCCGTTTGGTCATCTGATATAACCAGGGGTAAGATGTCCTCCAATCTTTTGGCCAGTATCTTGGCCAGAATTTTAGCATCCACGTTTAGTAATGAAATTGGCCTATATGAGGAGCACTCTGTAGGGTCCTTGTCTTTTTTCCCCAATAAGGGTGATACATGCGTCATAAAATGAAGCTGGAAAGGTACCGCGCCTGAATGAGTTGGACAGCACAGTGCTCAACTGTACAGAGAGAGATTGGGAAAAAGCCTTAAAAAATTCTGCAGGAAAACCATCGGGACCTGGAGACTTCCCAGACTGGAGTGATGAAATAGCTTGTGCAATCTCCTCCTTTGTTATAGGTCTGTCAAGTCTACTTTTACTATCGAAAGTAATCTTGGAGATGTCTAATTGGTTCAGAAAAACGTTCATGAGTGCCGGGTTATTTGATTCAGAGGCATAAAGCTGAGAAAAATAATTTCTGAATGTTTGATTTATTCTTTCATGATCTGAAGTAAAATTACCATCCTCTATTTTGATCTTTACAGTGTGTCCCTTAACTTTAGCACCTCTCAACTGGTTTGCCAATAGCTTCCCTGCTTTCTCACCATGAACATAAAACAGAGTCTTACTTGCAGAAAGTTGACGCTCAGCGATGTAAATTGAAGCCAGATTAAATTGAGTTTGGAGTTCTACACGCCTTTTGTATAAATCGGGATTCGTAGATTGAAAATACTGACGATCCAATTTCTTAATCTTATCTGCCAATTCTAGTCGCTCTTGGTGGGCCTCCTTTTTCATTTTAACAGAGTAAGAAATAATTTGACCCCTTATATAAGCCTTAAAAGCATCCCAAACTACTAAGCTAGATATATCTGGGGAGGAATTTGTCTGGAAAAAAAACAATATTTGCTCTTCGATAAATTTCACAAAATTGCTCTCAGAAAGAAGAGTTGAATTGAAGCGCCAGTGCTTGTTAATCCGAGGGCGATTTGGGAGCGCAATGGACAGTACAACTGGGGCATGATCTGATATCACTATACCCTGGTAGGTACATGAGCGAACTCATTGCAAAAGATCATTATCAAGGAAGAAATAGTCAATCCTGGTGAAAGTATGGTGAACGTGAGAGAAGAATGAATACTCCCTTTTGTTTGGGTGGAGGAGACGCCAGACATCAGAGATACCAGAATTTGATAAAAAGGACTGAATGTATGAAGCCGATCTACTGTTTGAAACCGGGTTAGGAGAAGAACGATCTGGCACTTGATCCAAAAAACAATTAAAATCCCTACCTAGTATGAGAGCGTGTGAGCCCAGGTCCGGAAGAAAGGAAAAAAATCGTTCAAAAAAATTCACGTCATCCACATTCGGAGCATAAACATTGGCTAGCACTAACATTTTGTTATAAACCTTCCCTGAGACAATAACGAAACAACCATTAACATCTGATATAACATTGTGATGCACAAAAGGAATGTTTTGGTCAACAAGGATTGAGACCCCCCTGGCCTTTGCTTGAAATGAAGAATGAAAATGCTGGCCCCTCCACTGTGCCATTAAACGTGAACTGTCAGAACCACGAATATGAGTCTCCTGCAAAAACACAAATGCTGCTTTAAGTTGCTTTATATGTGCAAATACCCTCCTTCTTTTAACGGGATGATTTAAACCCTTGACGTTTCAACTAACAAAATTTAGTGAACTATCCATTATCAATCAAAGGTGCAAGATGGTTAGTATAAAAAGTGCAGTACTTGGAACATACAAGGTAAATTAAAATAAAAACTGGCTGTGTGTGGCATATGCAAGTTAACTTCTTCAAAGTAAAACAAAAATCCCACTCCACCTCCCCCAACACGGCTGCCCAAAAACAAAGCAGCAAGCTCTTCAAAACAACCATACTTATTCCAATACAATCTTCCTGTCACTCACGAATCTTAAGCTCCTCTGTAAATTATTAAACTGCACTCAACACTCCTAGGAGCCGAGCCCCTGAAAACCGTCTTGTGTACCTATAAAATTCTAGCGGTATGTAAACAAGGTAATACTGGAACTTGAGGTAGAAACTTCCAACGTGAAACAAGGCACTAAGATGTTTCCTTCATAACCAAGTGCAAAAGGGGAAATTCCCTGAAACAAAATAGTGGGACTTACTCACTCACATTACAGTGACATCAAGTATAGCAAGAGCTATGAAAAAAAAATGTCCTGTGAATAGCCCGGTAACGGTTACGTCGCTACCAATCACACGTAGGGCACCGTCCACAAAAAAGTACATTTTAAGATGACTTAGGAAGTCCATCAAGGTATTTCTGCGCCTCGTTAACCGAAGGTAGCCACTTTTTGTCTCCGCCGGGAAGTGTAATACGGAGCCGTGCAGAATACAGAAGCGATGGTCTGAGGCCTCTGTTGTAGAGCTCCGCCATGACATCCCTGTACTCGGCTCGCTGGCCCAGAACTTCAGGACAGTAATCCTCCACCACTCGAATTTGCTGGCCACGGTACTCGAGCTTCCCTCTGCGTCGTGCCTCACGGACCAAAAGGTCCTTGGTTTGTTAGCGGTGTAGACGAATAATCACAGGTCGCGGCCTCTGCCCCTGAGCTGGCTTAGCCATTAGCGACCGGTGGGCTCTGTCGATCTCCGGCGAAGACGGTAGAGTCTCCTCTCCAAAGACCTCGACCAGCAAGTCAGCGAAAAAGGTTGTAGGTCGACCACCTTCCACAGACTCGGGTAAGCCCAAGATTCAAATATTTTGTCTTCTACTTCGGCCTTCGAGGTCTACGACTTTAGCCGAGAGCTTGGTATTGCTCTCCTGCAGGCCAGAGCAAATATTTTCCAAATCCCGCACACGCTGGCTCAGGTCATCTGCTGCCAGCTCAAGGGAAGAAAGCCGCTGGCCATGTTCACTCACGGTGGCACAAACTTGGTCAAATTTGTTTTCCAGCTGATTAAACGATTCTTTAAAGTCTCCTGCTAGCGACTGTCTGTGACGGTCAAGTAGCTCGGAGATCGCTTCCATCGTCAGGCTAGTAGGCAAGTCTTTTTTTGCCGCTAGTTTGCCCCGCTGTGATGCCATTTGAAACAAGCCCGGGTAAAATAGATGTAAACTCTCCAAAAAAGAGCAAAAAAAACGTCGCAATGAGGAGTGAAGGAGTGAAAATTATAAAATAGAAGCGGAGCTCTCGCTCTTGCGTCTACTCCATGCAACCGTCGACCGGAAGTCCGTAACTGCAATTCTAACATGCTGCTGCTTTGTTGACATTTCGCTGCAACTCCACCAGTGACTTTACCGGCGTCCTGTGCCGACGCTTCTTTATAGCTGCAGGTTGCGAACCATTTCAGTGGTTTTCTAACGTGCCCCTCTTTGAAGGAAGAGTGATCTGGAGGGGTTTAACAGTTGTACTGTATTTGGATTCCCATTTTTTTGGTTTGGACCCTTTGGTTCAGTACAACCACGTTCGGATGTCCCACAATGTACGCCTGTCAGGTGATGGACAGGAAGTAGTGTGCCTAAAAGTGGATGAAAAGGCCAGGCATTCTGCAACGGAGATCTAGGCAGATGAAACCGTCCTGCCCAGCCTGGCCTTTGACGGGAGACGGTGGGCAAGAGACTCTTTCGTCGTCTTTTCGTTCTCTTCCGCCTCGACACGTGGCTCAAATCTTTGCTATAACCACCGTAAACATCCTCCGTCTCGTACGCCGCTGTGTTTCTTTACCTGAGTTCTAGTACCAGGGGTAAGATGTCCTCCAATCTTTTGGCCAGTATCTTGGCCAGAATTTTAGCATCCACGTTTAGTAATGAAATTGGCCTATATGAGGAGCACTCTGTAGGGTCCTTGTCTTTTTTCCCCAATAAGGGTGATACATGCGTCATAAAATGAAGCTGGAAAGGTACCGCGCCTGAATGAGTTGGACAGCACAGTGCTCAACTGTACAGAGAGAGATTGGGAAAAAGCCTTAAAAAATTCTGCAGGAAAACCATCTGGACCTGGAGACTTCCCAGACTGGAGTGATGAAATAGCTTGTGCAATCTCCTCCTTTGTTATAGGTCTGTCAAGTCTACTTTTACTATCGAAAGTAATCTTGGAGATGTCTAATTGGTTCAGAAAAACGTTCATGAGTGCCGGGTTATTTGATTCAGAGGCATAAAGCTGAGAAAAATAATTTCTGAATGTTTGATTTATTCTTTCATGATCTGAAGTAAAATTACCATCCTCTATTTTGATCTTTACAGTGTGTCCCTTAACTTTAGCACCTCTCAACTGGTTTGCCAATAGCTTCCCTGCTTTCTCACCATGAACATAAAACAGAGTCTTACTTGCAGAAAGTTGACGCTCAGCGATGTAAATTGAAGCCAGATTAAATTGAGTTTGGAGTTCTACACGCCTTTTGTATAAATCGGGATTCGTAGATTGAGAATACTGACGATCCAATTTCTTAATCTTATCTGCCAATTCTAGTCGCTCTTGGTGGGCCTCCTTTTTCATTTTAACAGAGTAAGAAATAATTTGACCCCTTATATAAGCCTTAAAAGCATCCCAAACTACTAAGCTAGATATATCTGGGGAGGAATTTGTCTGGAAAAAAAACAATATTTGCTCTTCGATAAATTTCACAAAATTGCTCTCAGAAAGAAGAGTTGAATTGAAGCGCCAGTGCTTGTTAATCCGAGGGCGATTTGGGAGCGCAATGGACAGTACAACTGGGGCATGATCTGATATCACTATACCCTGGTAGGTACATGAGCGAACTCATTGCAAAAGATCATTATCAAGGAAGAAATAGTCAATCCTGGTGAAAGTATGGTGAACGTGAGAGAAGAATGAATACTCCCTTTTGTTTGGGTGGAGGAGACGCCAGACATCAGAGATACCAGAATTTGATAAAAAGGACTGAATGTATGAAGCCGATCTACTGTTTGAAACCGGGTTAGGAGAAGAACGATCTGGCACTTGATCCAAAAAACAATTAAAATCCCTACCTAGTATGAGAGCGTGTGAGCCCAGGTCCGGAAGAAAGGAAAAAAATCGTTCAAAAAAATTCACGTCATCCACATTCGGAGCATAAACATTGGCTAGCACTAACATTTTGTTATAAACCTTCCCTGAGACAATAACGAAACAACCATTAACATCTGATATAACATTGTGATGCACAAAAGGAATGTTTTGGTCAACAAGGATTGAGACCCCCCTGGCCTTTGCTTGAAATGAAGAATGAAAATGCTGGCCCCTCCACTGTGCCATTAAACGTGAACTGTCAGAACCACGAATATGAGTCTCCTGCAAAAACACAAATGCTGCTTTAAGTTGCTTTATATGTGCAAATACCCTCCTTCTTTTAACGGGATGATTTAAACCCTTGACGTTTCAACTAACAAAATTTAGTGAACTATCCATTATCAATCAAAGGTGCAAGATGGTTAGTATAAAAAGTGCAGTACTTGGAACATACAAGGTAAATTAAAATAAAAACTGGCTGTGTGTGGCATATGCAAGTTAACTTCTTCAAAGTAAAACAAAAATCCCACTCCACCTCCCCCAACACGGCTGCCCAAAAACAAAGCAGCAAGCTCTTCAAAACAACCATACTTATTCCAATACAATCTTCCTGTCACTCACGAATCTTAAGCTCCTCTGTAAATTATTAAACTGCACTCAACACTCCTAGGAGCCGAGCCCCTGAAAACCGTCTTGTGTACCTATAAAATTCTAGCGGTATGTAAACAAGGTAATACTGGAACTTGAGGTAGAAACTTCCAACGTGAAACAAGGCACTAAGATGTTTCCTTCATAACCAAGTGCAAAAGGGGAAATTCCCTGAAACAAAATAGTGGGACTTACTCACTCACATTACAGTGACATCAAGTATAGCAAGAGCTATGAAAAAAAAATGTCCTGTGAATAGCCCGGTAACGGTTACGTCGCTACCAATCACACGTAGGGCACCGTCCACAAAAAAGTACATTTTAAGATGACTTAGGAAGTCCATCAAGGTATTTCTGCGCCTCGTTAACCGAAGGTAGCCACTTTTTGTCTCCGCCGGGAAGTGTAATACGGAGCCGTGCAGAATACAGAAGCGATGGTCTGAGGCCTCTGTTGTAGAGCTCCGCCATGACATCCCTGTACTCGGCTCGCTGGCCCAGAACTTCAGGACAGTAATCCTCCACCACTCGAATTTGCTGGCCACGGTACTCGAGCTTCCCTCTGCGTCGTGCCTCACGGACCAAAAGGTCCTTGGTTTGTTAGCGGTGTAGACGAATAATCACAGGTCGCGGCCTCTGCCCCTGAGCTGGCTTAGCCATTAGCGACCGGTGGGCTCTGTCGATCTCCGGCGAAGACGGTAGAGTCTCCTCTCCAAAGACCTCGACCAGCAAGTCAGCGAAAAAGGTTGTAGGTCGACCACCTTCCACAGACTCGGGTAAGCCCAAGATTCAAATATTTTGTCTTCTACTTCGGCCTTCGAGGTCTACGACTTTAGCCGAGAGCTTGGTATTGCTCTCCTGCAGGCCAGAGCAAATATTTTCCAAATCCCGCACACGCTGGCTCAGGTCATCTGCTGCCAGCTCAAGGGAAGAAAGCCGCTGGCCATGTTCACTCACGGTGGCACAAACTTGGTCAAATTTGTTTTCCAGCTGATTAAACGATTCTTTAAAGTCTCCTGCTAGCGACTGTCTGTGACGGTCAAGTAGCTCGGAGATCGCTTCCATCGTCAGGCTAGTAGGCAAGTCTTTTTTTGCCGCTAGTTTGCCCCGCTGTGATGCCATTTGAAACAAGCCCGGGTAAAATAGATGTAAACTCTCCAAAAAAGAGCAAAAAAAACGTCGCAATGAGGAGTGAAGGAGTGAAAATTATAAAATAGAAGCGGAGCTCTCGCTCTTGCGTCTACTCCATGCAACCGTCGACCGGAAGTCCGTAACTGCAATTCTAACATGCTGCTGCTTTGTTGACATTTCGCTGCAACTCCACCAGTGACTTTACCGGCGTCCTGTGCCGACGCTTCTTTATAGCTGCAGGTTGCGAACCATTTCAGTGGTTTTCTAACGTGCCCCTCTTTGAAGGAAGAGTGATCTGGAGGGGTTTAACAGTTGTACTGTATTTGGATTCCCATTTTTTTGGTTTGGACCCTTTGGTTCAGTACAACCACGTTCGGATGTCCCACAATGTACGCCTGTCAGGTGATGGACAGGAAGTAGTGTGCCTAAAAGTGGATGAAAAGGCCAGGCATTCTGCAACGGAGATCTAGGCAGATGAAACCGTCCTGCCCAGCCTGGCCTTTGACGGGAGACGGTGGGCAAGAGACTCTTTCGTCGTCTTTTCGTTCTCTTCCGCCTCGACACGTGGCTCAAATCTTTGCTATAACCACCGTAAACATCCTCCGTCTCGTACGCCGCTGTGTTTCTTTACCTGAGTTCTAGTACCCCGATGATGTCAGAAATGGCATTTTTGTGAATTTATCAGTCGCTTTCAAAAATTGCACAATGCGGAACACAGTGACAAGCAATATGCAAAACATTTAAGTAAAGTTGATGAACTCAGTGAACTCATTCTGTACCAAAGACGTATTTATGCGTGTTTTTCAACCGAAACGCTCGCTCCAAAAGGCGCATTTACATGTCTTTTACGTTTTTTTTGCGGGAGAGGTGCTGATGCAATCAGTCCAGCTCCTGAAGGGGTTCAATTTTGAAAAATGGCTTGTTCAGGAGCATGAGCTCATACCAGGGTGGCCGTATGCCCTGGAAACCAAAAGGAACTGAAACAGGAACCCAACATGTGAATCACACAATAAAACAGGCAACTTCAAGCCATCAAAAGCGGGTAGTTTCTCATTTTTTTTAAATTGAAAAATTTAATGATTTTGTCAGAATGTTTTATTCTTTGTTTGCTTGTCAGGGTTAGAAGACAATATTAGAAAGTAACCATGAAATACATAAAAAGATGTATATAATGATTAAAAAAATAATTATGTTTGCAATGTTTTTAGGGGTGCTATGACGAAACGAAAAGGTCAAACGTGCTTTTTTGTTGCTTCCTGTTTCATTTCAGGTGACAGACATGATGGTGGCCAACAGCCACAATCTCATTGTGACGGTGAAGCCGGCTAACCAGAGGAACAATGTCATCCATCGCGGGAGTCGAACCTCGGCGGGAATGTCTCTTTCTTCTGGCTTAAATGGATCTACAGGCTCCGCTCGATCACGTGATTCATTGAGTCCCGCTTCCCAGAGCACCCCCATCACCGCAAGGTTTGCCACGCATGTGTGGAAGCCGTGTGGCCAACGAGCTAAAAGCCGGCGCTGAACAGCGTAGCCCTTTAAAGCTTCCGTACGTCACGGACAGGCAGCTGCCGTTCGAGCGCGACAAGCATCATATCCTGGCTTCTTCCTGCTCCGAACACGGAAACTATGGCCCACGCAACACATGCACGTGCATTCGTTATGTTTGCTGTCAGCTACATGATATGATAGGGATTTGGCAAGGTTTGGCTGCTCATTTCAGCCATCATTGACTGCATGACTGCAAGTTGTTCAAACTTCTCCGAGACTACGAGCGTGTACGTGAATACCAGCCGTGAGAGTGACAGCCAAGAATGCGAGTCACCTTATTTGGCCCGAACAACAAATCTCATTCAGTTGTGGCAAATCGAGACGTTTGTTTGTGCAGTCAGTTCTTTGAAGCCACGATTAGAAAGACATGCTAGCCGCTAGACATGCTACATTAGCTAACAGCGGCGTACGGTTTCTGCAGCGCTCTGAGTTAATGTTTTGCCATGTCATATGTTTCAGCAACAGCATTGCGGAGGGTGACACCGATGACGAAGACGATGACGATGATGGTGATCTCATCCTGGAAAATGACCGCATGACATTTCCCGAATGGCATCAGGTGACCAACAGCAACAGTGAAAGACTGCGCGACGGGGCTGTGATCAGAGCCCTTCAGCAGAGCATCTCCATGCCTGAAAGCATGGCGTCTTCTCTGAGAGAAAGATCTATGGTGATGTCCGGTCAAAATGGACACCCAGACCCACCAGCCAGCAGCACTCAGCAGAGCATGAGAAATGGCGGCAACGTGATAACACTGTAACCACGCGCCGTGACTGACAGCGGATGTGGAAGATAATATTCTTTATTGGTGCCTGCAGTTTCATCTCTGACACCGTTTCCAAACGTACGACTTGTGTGACTCATCAGCAACACTGAAGTAGACTTTTTATGTGTATGGTGGTTTACCTGTTTCAGACTGCGAGGGGCTGCTGGGTTGTGTCTGTGTTGCCACTGGAATTGCTCAACACGAATAAAGGCGAAACTAGAAACACGCACTCGGCTAAAAAAAACGTGTAACCGATTTTAGGGAAACGGAAGACAATTCGCACCAAATGGGCAACATGTTGGAAACGAGCAAGCGGTCCGAGACCAGCGGATGTCGTGAGTGATTTCATCAAGCGCCGATGCCACAAAGGTACCCGACTGACCAACAGGGGCCCCAAAAATAAGAGGCGTGGTGCCCAGGGGAATTCCTGGCAGCGCCCCCATGTCCAGTAACCATCAAAGTCTCCCCTTTACTTTCTTACAAAGATCATCCATGCTGACCACGTACATGTTGATACTGTATGCTGATATCGTCACCCTATTAAAATAACAGCCCAAGTCATTTTTTGATGGAAATTAGTTTTTGGCCTAAATCATCTCTGGTAAAATGGCCTAAATGCTTGGTTGCCCAGCGGTGAACTCACCCCCCCTCACTTCTCTGGTTGCTTTGATCTACTACGTCTAAGCAGCATGGGGGCATGTGCCCCACCTCTAGAAGGCGCCCATCCCACACATGTCCTGAACTGATGCTGAACTGCAAATGAGCGCCGAGCACAAATAAATACAATCTTTTTTTTCTCTCCCCGTCATCCTTGCAGCACCCTAGAGAATGGCGCCATTGACCAACGACCGCCCGGTCAGCTGGTTTCGTTTCGCCACCAGCCAAGAAGCTCAGCGACAAGAACGGTTTAGTGATGAGAGACTTGATTTATTTCACACCAAAATCTTATTGCTTGATACATGAAGTAGCTGCTTGTCCTGCTGATCCCACCTTTGCTGTGAGTCGGGTCACAGGGGGTTAGGGGGCGGCGTACAGATTGTGGCGGAAGAAGGCCAGCATCTTCTTCCAGGAGTCTTCCTGAGCGTACGCATGGGCCACGGATCGTCCTCCCCACAGAGCTGTGACTGCAAACACACGTCATGACCACACGACTTTCACACACAAGCAATCGTGTCCTTTTGGTCACCACCCAAAGCTCATGGCCGTAGGCGAGGGCAGGAATGCAGATTAACTGGTAAAATGAGATCTGCGCCTTTTGGCTAAACTCCCTCTTCGCCACAATGGACCAACAACAGACAAAGTCGTTGTCCGTGGTTTCTCAGAACTCCTCCCACGTCCAAGTCTTTGTCTTTGCATCAGACCACTTGGCCTGCCGGCACCTGTCAACTGCCTGCAGAGTCCCATGGGCCAGCTTGACGGTGAAGTCCACCAACAGGTTCTGGGATTACCTCCGCGACAGGCACCGACAGGCCACAGCTCCGATCAGCCGCCTCTACAATGGAGGCACGGAACGTGGCCCACTCTGCCTCAGTGGCGCCTCCCTCATGGTCGAAGTGCTGCCAGAGGTGGGAGTTCAAACTCCTTCTGATGAGGGACCCTGCCAGATGTTCCCAGGAGACATTCACAGTACGTTTGGGCCTGCCAGGTCGCCACCAGGTGGTGATCGGTTGACAGCTCCGCCCCTCTCTTCACCCGAGTGTCCAAAACATACAGCCACGAATGTGATCATCGAACTGTGGCACATGTGGACACCTTTATGCGTGAACATGATGTGTGTTATAGACAATCTGTGACAGGCACAAAAGTCCAATCACAAGCACCGCTCGGGTTCAGATCACGGGGGCCGTTCCTCCCCCCTGCTGGGGGGGGGCTGGTCCTGACTTCCAAAAAGAGCGGGTATTCTGTTTGGCACATAAGTGCAAACAACAGTCAGCCCTCCCCGCAAAGGCAGAACTCTCGTTCACCGGCTTAAACTCCCACGCAACACCAGAGTGGAATAAAGTCCAGCCCCTCTTGAAAGAACTGGCTCCTGGAGACCTTGCCGTGCGTCGGCGAGAGACCCCATGGGTGCAGGCCATCCTGCTCCACCTCCAGGGCTGGTCCAGAGCAGGGGGGCCCCAGTGACCTGTGTCTGGGTGAGGGAAAAATAGGTCCATGTATGTTGCTCGTCATCTGGGTCTGTTTGAGCTACGCTTTGTCTGGTCCCTTGATTTGGAGCCTCTGATAGCTTAGCCCCTGGAATCATTGGGACACGCAAAGTCCTCCCCCAGGATCGCGTGTTAGCTCAGAGAGGAGTAGTAAAAACCGGATTTGTATTTTTTAGTAGAAATAGTAGTAGCAGTCGTAGGAGAAAATCTGATTTGTATTTTTGGTGTAACCCACTGACCACCTGTGTAAATGTTTTCACGGGACCCCATTCTCTGAACGCCACAGTGGAGAAAATGAATGGTTTCCTAAATTGGTGTCGTGGCATCATCGACAACTTACCCTTGTGCCGGGTGCCGATGGAACGGAAGGAGCTGACTTGAGTGTGCGGCGCATACGGAGGCTCAATCAGGTGACCGGCGTCGGGGTAAGAAAGGATGGTCAGCAGGTGGCTGTTCCCCGCCCGCTCCATCATCTCCTTCATCTGGAAGAAAGAACATTCGTATTATGTTTGCAGGATGCACTCATCAAGCCATGACATGAGTCACGTGACACAACAGGCCACCAATTAGATAAGAAGCATTGGGCCCCCACCCGATCCCCCACAACCACAAGCAGCTTTCAGTCCAGCGGGAAAGGCTGCATGAGCAGCGCTAGTTTGCTCATTGATGTGACTTGGACGGCACAGCGTACATTCCAGGGGGCGCACTCACGTCTTGCGCAGACTCGAGGACGGGCCAGTTCTGATCGTCCTCGCCCACCACCAGCAACAGAGGACACTGCACACGTCCCACCTGCCGAGAGACACCGTGATGGACAACATGAAAGAGTCACCGGAGAACCAGATCCAGGACCAGAACCAAGACTCACGTCCACTTTGAGGGTGGGGTCGCTGGTGATGGGCAGCAGCATCATTTTCATGACAGCCTGGTTCTTCTCGTTGACCTGAATCTTGTCTGAGTACCTGATTGGACACACACCTGAATCATACAACACACTGCTACATCCAGCAGGGTCAACCATCAGTTATCTTTGTATGGGACGTCCCTAATGAAGTGGCTGCAGTCTCTACATCTGCTAATTAATATTCATTCATATTTAGTCGTCACCCTGAGTAAAGGACCATCTTACTGATCATAGAAAGCAAATATGTCCTCCTGCTTGGCTCCGATTGGCTGCACGTGACTTCCACTGATGCACACTGCACACGTGGGCTGAAGCACATGCACACACACACACACACAGTCAAAGTGTGGAGAGTGTGCGATTCATGCGTGGTTCATGTGCTACCTTTACAACGAGCGAGTAAGCCGCAATCCTGAGCGTGACACTGCAGCCGAAGGAGAGGCCCAACATGGCGATGCGGCCGGTGAGCACCTGCGGGTACTGCTGCAGGAACCCGAAGGCCTTCTGAAGGACCCGCCCCCGCAGTGTCAGTTAGCATGAAAACAACAAACGCTGATGAACACCACTTCACAGTACCTCAAAGTACGAGTCGTCCACCATCTTTCCCGTCTCCTGGGTGATTTTAGGGGTCAGGTAGTCAAGAGCCAGTGAGGCGAAGCCGTGGGAGGCGAGGAGCGCAGCCCGATACTCCACAAGTTGGCCTGAACCCCCCCACAGGTCCAGGATGGCGGGGAAAGGTCCGGGTCCTGGTGACAGTTTGTATTATTCATCATGTGAGTTTTTTTATGTGTTCTGGACTGTACCTGAGGGCAGGAAGAGGGTGGCAGAAAGGTCGTCCTGAGTGATGGGGATCCTGCGGACGCCGGGCGCCATGTACCAGCGCTCCACCACCTGAGAGGCCAGCGGCACCTGGTCCAGGAAGCCCTCACTGCGGAAACCCTGATGCACCGAGATGGTGAACTCCATGGGGGTCTGCACATTCATCTTCCTCATCCTGATGATGAGGATGAAGCAAGCATGTGAGTGGGATGCTCGTCACTGATGCGGTCTGTGCAGCTGGTCTACCTGAGTCCAGGTTTGCTGCCTGGAACTGGTCTGAGGCTCCACAGGAGACCCATCTGCTCCACCCCGGAGTACGTACCCCCCAGGCTGGCATCTCGGGACACTGCAGAGAAAAACTAAATGGTGTTCCAGAAAGTGTCCAAGGCATGTCTCTTGGGGGGGGCGTACCATTAACAGAGCCGCTGGCGTCAGACACGTAGTGAGCGAACGCCTCCCAGCCGTGTCCGTCCTCACAGCGGTGGAAGGCGTGGACGGTGAGTTGGATACCAGGGGGCACATTCTGGACCACGACGACAAACTTCTCATCCACCAGTCCTCTGCATGGATGCACCGACAACTTGACTGCACAATGCTTCACGTCCATGCTGACCTGCACGTACGTGCACAACCAGCGTTTCATCACCATCATTTTCACATTGAATGCCATTTAATTGCCCTAAATGGAATGGACTAATGAAATTGGTATCCGGCTTCGTAGTACCACTTATCCCACATCCTCAATAAATGACTTGGCTAATCCTCAAAAAAAAGACGAGATCCTGGATAAGTAAACTTGCGTCGTAGTACAGGCCTGAGGTCATATGGGTTTTGGTACAGTAGTGCGATGGTTGGACCTCCTGCCACTGTTCTTCATCTTCTTCTAATCTTACTTAAGTTTTGTTTCACCAATTTGTTTGGCCGTGTGCCCACCAGTGTGTTGGCGGTTCTTCCACAGATGCCCTTGTTTCGAGTCGCCACCTTTATAAATACAAACCAAAGAGTAAATGATCTTTCACTTGTATCGCGCTTTTCCACGTCCAAGGCACTCAGATCACGCCTAAGATCAAGGGGGCGACGTAGGATTGAATCCGCAACCCTCGGGTTGGGAAACGACCACTCTACCACCTGAGCCACGCCGCCCCCCAAGTTCTTGTAGCTTTGTACATCTACATGAAGTTTGTAAAAATAAACAAACAATTGCACGCTGGCTTAGACATGGCGGCCAAGTAATGGTGAAATGATACAACTGTATTCAACCAATCAGAGTTTGTCAGCACAGCCCACATGAACTTCTCCAGACTCTAGAGCAGGGGGGGGCCATTACGTTGATGGCAAGCTACCAGTAGATCACCAAGGTAGTTTGGGTCAGTGGCGTAAACGTCACTTTGTAGTTGTCATGTGACATCAGTCAGCTGACATTAAGCTCCCCTCCTGATTGGCACTCGCTTTCCCGCAGCGTTTCAAGCTAACACGAAGATGCAACTTTCATCCTTATGATTGTGATTATGGATGAACTAACTCTGCGCTAAGATGTCTATGTCTATAACTGAAGTTATCTGTTCACTTGTAGCGGCTAGCTATTTAGAAAAAAAAGTGTATTGTTGACTGGCTTTGCTTGGTGTCATGAACTCTACTACAGAAATCAGTGTTTTCTACACGTTGGCTTCTTAAACTATAATTAAAAATGTGCCCATTGGTGAAACCTTTTCAATATGTTGCCTTGACTTGGGCTGCAGTGTCTTTTGCATCATCATTTTACATTCAGGGCTGCACGGTGGTCTAGTGGTTAGCATGTTGGCCAACACAGTAACAGTCTGGAGATCGGGAAGACCTGGGTTAGATTCTCCATTAGGCATTTCTGTGTGCAGTTTTCATGTTCTCCCCGTGCGTGCGTGGGTTTTCTCCGGGTACTCCCGTTTCCTCCCACATTCCAAAAACATGCATGTTAGGTTAATTGGCAACTCTAAATTGTCCATAGGTATGAAAGATGGCGCCCTCCGTGGCAGACGTCTCTGTGACACTCTCCCGTGTTTTTCTATTTTTTGCTATTTTATTGTTCATTTTGGACATTCAACACACTCACGCAGTACATTACAACAGAGAGACACTTTTGAACATCGGCAGGGTTCACCATGAACTTTCATTTAGCCTCTCAGACTTTGCCTTTCTTCTGCGCCGGGAGAACGCAGCAGCCTGCGGACCTGGTGAGCTGAATACCCGGCGAGCAAAGCATCCGAGGCGTAAACGAGGCAAGCGAGCCGGCCTGCATGCTAGGCTAAAAGCTAGAGCGACGAGGCCACCGCTACCAAGCCTGCTGCTAGCCAACGTCCGCTCTCTTGAAAACAAGATGGACGAACTACGAGCAAGGATTACAGCTCAACGTGAGATCAGGGAATGCTGTGTCCTCACCTTCACAGAAACCTGGCTGACGGAGGATATACCGGACTCGGCGATCCAGTTGGAATCATTTGCTGCTTACCGGGGAGATCGGACTTTAGCGTCTGGTAAACACAGAGGTGGTGCACAGACGTACAGACGATGGAAAAGCACTGCTCGCAAGACATTGAGCTGCTGATGGTGAAATGCAGACCTTTTTATTTGCCTCGTGAGTTTAGCGCTGTGTATTTAACTGCTGTTTACATCCCACCACGAACTAACACTGCTAATGCACTAGGCCTCCTGCATGACATCATTGATAAACACGAGACCAAACACCCAGACGCTGTATTCATTATATCTGGCGATTTCAACCACTGTAACCTCAGGACTGTCCTCCCCAAATATTACCAGCATGTGAGCTTTCCCACAAGGGAAAATAACATCCTGGACCAAGTCTACTGCAACATGAAAGGTGCTTTGAAGGCTGTTCCAAGACCCCACTTTGGAAAGGCTGACCACATCTCTATATTCCTTTATCCAACATACAGACAACTTCTTAAAAAAGCTCCCCCTGTACGTACAGCAGTTAAAGTGTGGAATGAAGAAACTGATCAAGTACTTCAGGACTGCTTTGGCTGCACAAACTGGGATGTGTTTAGATCTGCAGCGGGGAGGGAAGATTGTACTGTTGATTTGGATGAATATGCTTCTGCTGTTACTGGCTACATTAGCACATGTATAGAGACTGTTACCACCACCAAGTATTACAGAAAATACCCTAACCAAAAACAGTGGATGAACTGTGATGTAAGGGCTAAGCTACGTGCTCGTTCGACTGCATTTGTCATGGGCACCGCTGAGGACTACAAAAAGGCCAGATATGACCTGAGGAGGTCCATACGGGAGGCCAAAAGACAGTACAGACAGAAGCTGGAGGGCTACTATTCCACCTCAGACCCTTGGCGCATGTGGGCGGGGCTCCAGCACATCACAGACTATCAACAGCGGAGTAGCGTAGCCACGTCCAGCCAAACCACACTTCCTGATGAGTTGAATGAGTTCTATGCCCGCTTTGACACCCAAACTCCTGATGAGCAGAGAGGGTGGCTGAACCTGGGGAGCACACAGGACTCACCTCTCATGGTGACATCAGCTGATGTGCGCAGGGTTCTAAACAAAACAAACCCACGAAAAGCAGCAGGGCCAGACAACATCTCAGGACGTGCACTTCGGGTTTGCTCATCAGAGCTAGCTGATGTGCTTGCTGACATATTTAACCTGTCGCTTGCACAAGCATCTGTACCGACCTGCTTTAAGTCCACCACCATAGTGCCCGTACCCTAGAAGAGCAACGTGACCTGCTTGAATGACTATCGCCCTATAGCACTCACTCCTATTGTTATGAAGTGCTTTGAAAGAATAGTCATGACCCACATCAAAAAGAGCATCCCGGCGGCAACTGTGGACCCTCTGCAGTTTGCATATCGCCAGAACCGGTCCACGGATGATGCAGTCAACACTGCCATCCACACAGCCCTTTCTCACCTACAGGGCCAGGACACATACGTCAGAATGCTATTTATAGACTATAGCTCTGCTTTTAACACAGTCAGCCCCCACAAACTCACAACAAAGCTCCTCACACTTGGCCTGTCTCCCTCCCTCTGTAACTGGGTGTTTAACTTTCTCACAGGCAGGCCCCAGTCAGTCAGAGTCCACAATCGCACATCCAGCTCAAGAATTGTGAGCACTGGGACCCCACAGGGGTGTGTGCTGAGTCCACTCCTCTACACGCTCTTCACCTACGATTGCGTGGCCTCCCAGAACAACACCAGCATCATTAAATTTGCAGATGACACTACAGTCATCGGACTGATCACTGGTGGTGTTGAAACATCATACAGAAGAGAGGTGGCGGACCTCATAGCTTGGTGTCGTGATAACAATCTCCTTCTCAATACAGATAAGACTAAAGAGATGATCATCGACCCAAGAACAAGGGAAAAGGAGCCGCATAGACCCCTGTTTATTGATGAGACTGAGGTGGAGAGGGTGAAAACCTTCAAGTTCCTTGGCACACACATCAGCGAGGACCTCACCTGGTCTCACAACACCCAACAAATTCTGAAGAAGTCTCAAAGGAGACTGTACTTCCTGAGAAGACTGAGGAAATTTGGCATGTCCACCACAATCCTGAGTTGCTTCTACAGATGCACTATGGAAAGTGTCCTTACCGCCTCCATCACTGTTTGGTACGGTAACTGTACAACACGTGATAGGAAGGCACTCCAGCGGGTGATCAAGACCTCACAGAACATTGTTGGGGCAGCCCTCCCCTCACTGCAAGACATTTATAAATCTAGAGTCCTACGCAGAACACACAACCTCATCAAGGACAGCACACATCCACAACACTCATTATTCACACTCCTACCGTCAGGCAGACGCTACAGGAGTTTGAAGTCCAGGACCACAAGGCTGACAAACAGCTTTTACCCACAGGCCATCAGGCTCCTCAACGAAGCACTCGCACACGCCGCACGCAACACACGCACACACTCATAGCACTTTATTTATTTATTTGTATTATTTATTTGTATTAATGTCTCTTCTGTTGTTGTTGCTTAATTTATGTGTTTACGTGTTTATGTTTCTTATGTTCTTATTCTTTCATTTGTTTTCTTTCTTTTCTGGGAGAATGAACAGAATAAGATTTTCATTGCATGGTATAACTGCTGTTGTACTATGCACATGACAATAAAACTCTCTTGAATAAAAAACTCTCTTGAATCTCTTGAATCTTGAATGTGTGACTGGTTGTTTGTCTATATGTGCCCTGCGATTGGCTGGCAACCAGTCCAGGGTGTACCCCGCCTGTCGCCCGAAGTCAGCTGGGATAGGCTCCAGCATGCCCCCGCGACCCAAAAGAGGAGAAGCGGTATAGAAAATGGATAGATGGATTTTACATTCTTGTATATGGCTAATGTTTGATAGCAAATGCTAACTGGATGTAATACATGAACTGTGTGCCCCAATGAAAGTTGGGTAGCTAATGTGAATGACATGTTACCAGTACTTACTCACTAGTACACAACTATTTAGGATTATGTGGAATGATCTTTATTTCCATATTGAAGTGAATTATGATAGCAACTACTTTGATGACCTGGAAACTCTGAACATGTGAATGTGAAATACTAATCATGAATATTTACAATAAAATATCAGAGTTTACTGCTTACATTTTGTGTATGTTCTATGTTTTATAGAAAGAGGTACATCATTTTGACTTGTACTTGCATGCTGAGAAAGTGCAAGCACGCCTGTTATACATGTATAACCTACAGAAATACATACTCATATTTTATTCATATAAATATATACTTTCTATATTTATAGTAGTAGGTAGATCTTTGGGACTTGCTCATTTTAAAAGTAGCTCGCAGGCTAAGAAAGTGTGAGCACCCCTGGTATAGAGAAACCTTTTTACCTCAGTACATTTTGGTGGAAACGCTGGGGGGTATATTATTATACCCAAAGCTCATGAGCATATGTAAGTGAGGGTAGGAACGTATATTGAGAGTTTTGCCTTTCAGCTCAGCTCCCTCTTTGGCATGATGGATTGATGCAGAATCTGGATCACTGCAGACACGTTCCATCCTTCCCTCACTCATGAACAAGACCCCGACGTACTTCAACTCCTCCGCATGCGGCAAGATCTCATTCCCAACCGTGGACTTGGAGGTGCTGTTCTCTCATCCCAGCCGCTTCACACTCGGCTGCAAGGCGATCCAGTGATCACGGGCCGATGAAGCCAGCAGGACCACATCATATTCAAAAAGCAGACCCAATCCTGCAGCCACCAAACCGCATCACATGAACGCCCTGGCTGCACGTAGAAATTCTGTCCATAACGGTTATGAACAGAATCGGTGATAAAGAGCAGCCCTGGCGGAGTCCAACCCTCACTGGAAAACGAGGCTGACTTACTGCCAGCGAAATTTCAACACATCTAAATGGAAAAAGATTATACCAGGGCGAAAAAAGGATAATTGTTGACTTCTGTCCCCTGGGGAGGCATGAAAGAAAATAATTGAGAACTGATCTAATCCAATATGCACATCAGAAAGGAAATGTATGTTATATTGTACATGTACATGCATTGTAGATACACATCCATTAGGTTTCCCTAGGAATCATCATTTGATCAAATAGCTGTAACAGTTTTAGATATTTATGTCCAGCCTGTGTCAATGTTGGGTCATCAACGGACACAACTTCAGCATCCTGAAGTTCTTCTTCTGCTCCTCCCCACCCCCCTCCCCTAGAGCACCACAGTGATGCAGCAGACTCAAGCAGTCATATCATTTATGACTGCTTATTTACAGCATTTTTAGCGGGTGGTAAGAGTACGTATATTGTATTTCTGACGTTTTGGTATTTATGTGTAATTTGCTAAACATGTAAACTGGGTGAGACGTCTTATAAATTAAAGAGCTTTTGTAAGCGTATGTAAATAAATGGAGGGGGTGCCGCATTAAATATATTATTACAAAAGGAAGTACGAGTCTTACCTGCTGGCTGAGTGAATCCAGGTGGAGTGAAGTCCGCTTGCAGTTTTGTCACTTATTAAGCAAGTGCGAAAGGTCAAGCTGCACAAAGGCGACAGCGGTTACGTGACTCGTTAACATAGGTGGTCGGTGGCTTCTTGTGTTACTGTTTGCACACGCCGGTCACGTGACGCGATTGACTCGACATAAAAGTTAATATGAAAGCCTACTTCTTGTGTGGAAGTGTTAACTGTGTAGCACGTCACGTGACTTACCGGAGTGGCTTTTAATGAGCTGCGGAATGTTGACTTGTTGCTTGTCGTTGCAGTGCGAAGTAGCGGCCAATGTAGCTACAAGGCAACGTCGGCTACTTCTGGTTTGGACGAGCGATGGGTCGTTCGCAAACGAAAAGGCCCGAAGGCTGACTCTTCGAAGTGTAGGATCTGAAAGAAGCTAATTGGCTGAGGGGGCGAGCTAAGCTGGAAAGTGGAGACAATAATACAGGGTCAGGCAAAATGATCTGACACATTTGTAGGTTAAATAAAAGGCAAATAAAGTAAAGAAACAAAAAAGTGTTTTTATTTTGGAAAAGTACATATAATGCCATTTTTTTTCATATAATGCCATTTTGCTTTGTTTCTTTGTTTCAGTAACTACTGTATTTTTGTGTAGACTCTTGTAAAGTGTGACCAAAACTTGAAAGAAAAGGAGGGAGAAATGAAGACATCAGTAAGAGAAATGAAGAATCATCATGATCATGATGAAGACGAGATCTGTCCTTCCTAGTCTTTCAACCTGTCAACCCTCTCATGTTCACCCGGAAAGTACCGTATTTTGCCCGTCGTTTCCTCATTTTTTTCCCCTGTATTTTAACTTTCATCCAAAAAAAGGAGTCCTTTCCGGTTCTGCTGGAACAGCAGAGCTTCCACTCCGCTGAGCAAAACAACACTGGCGTATTACAGCACTCCCCCAACCTAACCCGTTACCAACCTAAACAGGTGCCTTATTTTCACCTCACCGTTCTTTGCATAAACGTGCATAAAGTCCAATATTTGCATTGAGAAAAATAATATTTCACTCATCACAATGGAGTGTTGAGAAACGGCCGTGCTATTAGGTGCCATGAAGGCACAAAGATGACTACATCAGGTACACTATTGGTAGTCGTTGACATCGCTGACTTTTCTGCCGCTGCCATGCAATTAATTCCCACTCAGGCTGTGACTGATGGGAACCAACATATCATTGGTTTGTCTCTTTAGGTTCTCAGTCATCCATTGCAAATCCGCAAAGGTTCTGTGGAAGCTAATGGAAACATCCGTTTCACTCGGGAAGACATCAATGAGAACTCCTTGCTGTTCTTGGACTGCAAAGTGCGTGCAAGGGAGGACCTAAGCCTCAATATTGAGGTCTACAGGAAACCTACCCACATGGTCCAGTACCTGTTCTTTGACTCACATCACCCACTAGAACCCAAATCCTCAAGGACAAAGCAGAGATGATCCCTACCACCGACAGAGCAGATGCACATCAGGAAGGCTTTTTCTAACCAAGGGTATCCTACCTGGGCCTTTGTCAAAATCACCAGGATAAGAAGGACCACCACACCCAAGACTGAGGAGAGAAACAGGAGGCACAAGGTGGTGGTTTCGTACATGGCTGCTTTGTCAGAGAAACTCTGAAGGAACACATCATACGGGGCGGCACTGGGTCAGGAGGTAGAGCAGGTTGTCCAGAAGACGGAAGGTCGATCCTCGGTTCCTCCACAAAGTCACCGTTGTTGTGTCCCTGGGCAAGATACTTCACCCACATTGCTCCCAGTGCTGCCCACACTGGTGTATGAATGTGAATGAATCTTGGTGGTGGCTGCAGAGGCCGTAGGCAAGAATTGGCAGCCACGTTTCTATCAGTCTTCTCCAGGGCAGATGCGGCTACAGATGTACCACCAGATGTACCCCCAAAGATTGTCTCATTCATTCCACAGGACGGATGGCCACCAATAAGCTGTTTTGTCACAAGGCAGATGAAAGAGCTATTGTCATACCAGACGGTCGTTCACCAGTCACACCAGGCAACACCAACCCCAAAGGACACACCCACCAGGCACATGAATAAGGAGGCACCACACCAAACAGTTAGAACTGAAGTAGTCTTTTGGATTAAAGGTGAAACATCAAACAAACAAGAAGAGTCGAATTGCCTCAAGTCGACTTTTGCGATTTGTTTGTGCATTTGTCATTTTGATTGTTTGGTATCTGGAGCAGGAACGTCCACACTGATCCACTTCGCGGGAAACCTTTCATCTGGCGTCTGGGTTTCCACATCTTCCCGCTGACGACGTACTCCAGAGTGCAGCTCCTGTTGAGCGTGAAGACCGAGTCACCGCGGGTCAAGGCGGTGAAGAGCG
This sequence comes from Dunckerocampus dactyliophorus, assembly GCF_027744805.1. Lineage (NCBI taxonomy): Eukaryota > Metazoa > Chordata > Actinopteri > Syngnathiformes > Syngnathidae > Dunckerocampus > Dunckerocampus dactyliophorus. The sequence continues at coordinate 161,197 of NC_072823.1, forward strand.
AGCCCTTGCTGTTGGCGAAATGTCCCGGCAGAGCTGTCCACTGGCCCGTGCTCAGGTTGTAGCAGTCTATCATGCATCTCAGGAAGTCGTCCGATGGCCCGTTCCTCATCACGTACAGGTCGTCCCTGTGGGCCACCATGCAGTGACCGTAGCTCTGGCGTCGGATCAAACTGGTGAGCAAACGCCACTGATCCTTAGTTGGGATGTACTCGTAGATCTCAGTGGTCTCCATGGGCCTCCACAAGCATACAAAAATCCTCCCCATGGTTTTGGTGCACGCCGCCCCTGATGCCGGCCGAGGCAGGTGAGCGGCAAAGCGCCACCGGCCAGACTTGAGCTCTAATACTTCCACCGATGACATCACCGTCCGCTCGTACTCTCCTCCGATGGCGTACAGATGGCCATCTTGTCCCACTAGACTTAGGTTGAAGCGCCGCTTGACCGGACCAGCGATCTCTATCCAGCTGTTCTTGGACACATCGTAGCAGAAACTGGCATCAACAACATCTTTGTGGAGACCATGAACACCGCCAACGATATAGAGTTTGTTGTCCAAGACAGCCACGCCCGCCATGGAGGTGCTGGCCTCCAGGGGAAGATCCGTGAGAGTTTTCCAGGTGTTCCCACTTTCATCCAGGTAGCAGACAGTCCTGGAGGCTGCATGAACGCTTTCGCTTGTGCTGCAGGTCACATGGGCACCAACGGCCACAAAAGCACTCGGGCTCAGAGACTCCACGAAGGAAATCAACTCAAGCGGCAAGGTCCTCCTGACCTCCACCTCCAGGTCTGGGTACATATTTCGGATAAACAGCGCAGCAGCGTGGTACAGATCCAGGAGGCCAAAGGTCGCAGCGGTGTGCAACATGAGCACGCAGTTGTCCGAGTCGATGAGGTGTACCAGATGCTTGGTGAGCGGCGCCACCTGCAGGAAAGCGGCGCACTCGATGGCCTCAACGATGTCGTCCGCATCCAAACCAGGCGCCTCACCTCGTAAGACTGCCAAGGCGATGAAAAAGCCTCGAGCGTGCAGAGACTTTAGGTGGATCTCCTCCTGGCGACACTCCCTCATTCCGGAGCGGTAGAGTGCACGGAAATAGTCGCAACTCCGCACCAGCAAGGTCTTCTCCTCGGAAAAGTGAGTGTCCTCCACCACGACAGTCAGTCTGGCTGAGAGCACGGCGGGGTGACGACATGGCCGACTCCCGCTTGACTCGACGCCGCTGTTGTCGTCTTCTGACTCCGACATTGAAACGCTCTCGCTGTGACTCCAGACGGAAATCCTCTGAGTGGCTGAAAGAGGAGCTGCTTCACTCTGACGGGAGAATAGAAGCAGCTAAACATAGACCACAACAACTGAGTGGAGTCACGTTGACGCCAAAGACCAGAGCGCACACAGAGGTCACTGTGTCACCCCTGCGACCGCACCCCCTTCAACCTACATGTCCCGTTATATTTTTATTTTACTTTATATTGTGTGCCGTGTTGATCTGTTTTTGCACTGCACAGTGTCCTTGGATCTCTTCAAAAGCGCTTATAAAACATCAGCATGTGTGGTGTACTCTGACAGAAACACTCTGACAGAATAATTTGCCCACCACACTTAGCATAAACACTTAGCACGATGATGATAGGTGTAGCATGCTAGCAATGTGAACATGCTAACATTACTATAGCAACGTTTCTAGTCGTTTTCATAGACACATATACAGTATAAACACTTAGCACACTTGTCATGCTAGCTGTTAGCATGACAATGTTAGCATTGCTAGCATGCTAATATTACCATAGCAGTATTTCTCGTCGTTTTCATAGACAGACTATTATATGAACACTTTGCACTGTCATGCTAGGTGTTAGCATGCTAACGTTAACATGTATAGTGCTTGGCGGAGGTTATGACTTTATTCCCACAATGTTTTCACTTATTCTCATAACGTTATAGTTTTCTGCAACCTAATTTTCCAAAAACAACTTTATTTGGTTTGTTTTCATAATATTACGACTTAAAAATATATATCTTTACTATTCCAACTTGATGTTACTAAATTATTTGTCCTCATAGTGTTAAAACATTGTTCTGATGTTTTCTTGTGAGAGGAAAACTGTTTTAATATTTTGACTTTATTCTTGCAAAATTACTGCTGATTTTTCCATTTTTGCTGGTTTTCTTGTTAAATTATATTTTAAATCATTATATTTTTGAAAACCCATGAATGAGTCAAGCCACGGTACTAAGCCACAAAGTTAAATTCTTACTTACTAAAAGGAAGCTAGAGGCTTAATAATAACTGATAAAATATATCCACGACCCACAGAACAAAGCTGTGCTAGTAATGTCTTACGCTTGTTTTTAATATTTTACTTTTTATGCGGCAGTGTGTCGTTATAGCTTTAGTTCATCAGGAAGTGACGGGAAGTGACGGTGGGCCTCCCGAGCAGGAGAGCTAGGCTCAGTGCTAGCTGTGAGTTTGGAGAGAGTTGGGAAGTGTGTTTATGTTGGCGTGGATGTAAAGTCCTGCAGTGTTCTCCGCTGTTAATAAAGCCATTAAAGTGCATCGGCGACGTGAGTCTCTCCTTCCCCACAACAAGTGGCATTACAGTATTGACCAGTGCACATTGTCTCACACCAGGAAAAAAACGGTGTCATTTCTTACAGGCATTGGCTGGACAAGCAGGAAGAAGAGACGATGCTGAGAGATGTGTGTGTGTTCTGAGCTGCTGTCTGGTGGCCGCGTTCAATAAATAAAGTTGGCAGAAGAAACAGGAGAAGTTTCCTTCTTTGCTTCGGAGCTGAATAACACTGACAAGTTAACAGACTAGTAGCGAACAGAAAAGAAGACGGCTTTGTTTGTGTCGAATAGGACTTTGATGGATTTGTGGATGAGGATTGATCAAAAATAACGTGAGTACATTCTAAAATACTTCAATTAAGTACAACCGAACTCAGTTTTGCTCCCGCTGCCGTATGGATGCTAGCGTTTTTTTTTTGTTTTGTTTTTTTATTGTAGCGTCGCTGGGAGCACGTCCTGTTCCCAGCCTACTTTGCGGTAATGTTTTGGTGCAAATGCTCTTAAAGTTACATGTTTGACCAGGAAATAGCAAGCTCAAAAGACGACGTTTTTTTTTATGTGGAAGAACTGACCGTTTGTGTGGATCTTGTGAATGATTGTGACTGAGCTAGGACTCAGTAATTAAAGTCTACACACGACGGCTTCAATGATTGAAAAACGAAACTTTTTCGTGCATGAAGCTTCTACTTGGGAGTTGGTAATTTGGCCGCTATATGCAGTCAGATATTGACCAAGGGAGACAAAATGGGTGGCCGCTGGCCGTGTTAGACAGGTGACTGCTATACACAGGGTCTATAACATGTAAATTTGCTGCGGGGGATTTTTCAGTGGGTGCTATAGGCAGGTGGCCGTTCTATAAAGGTGGCCGCTAAGACAGGTTTGACTGTAGTTTTGAGATCTTGTTTGGACTGTAAAGCAGTTGGTACAGGGCGATACAGAATATCAATTCGGCATCTTCTCCGTTCTGCCACAATATGGGCAACATGGCGGCAACATGGACGTATGACCCAACGCTATATGCGGCGTCTACGTCACATGTGCAACAAGTCCACCTACCAGACTCACTAAACCCGTGCGCGCACGTCAGGTTCATGATTCACTTGTCGGAGCCAGGAAGTCTAGTTTCACGAGTTCCCGGGTTCCAGTGCTCGGCTCGGCGTCCATGAGAAGATGTTAGCCTGCATCGAAATACAAATCAGTCAGAAGGTTTTTTTTTTTTTTTTTTTAAAAGAACAAAGTAAATGTTTTATTTTTCTCAGAGTTGTTCCTCTGATCACATCAAATCATTGCTCTTTTTTAAAGAATCATTTGCAGTAGTACAAAAGTAAGTGATAAAACAAAGTAAAACCCAACTCCACGGCAAAGAGACGAGCTTCTTACATACCTGGACGGAAATTACCTTTTTTTTTGTGTTTGCTACCAGTATAGAAATTAAATGAGTGGCTTGATGTGTGTCTTTTATCGCTACACTCCAGTCTCTTTCCTGGTTATGGAACTCCGTGACCTCTGATGCTCCTGTCTGCTTTTGGAGAGCATCTGCGGCCTGAGTTGAGGTCCCGGGGGCGCGGGCGAACTGTTGCCGTGATCGGGGACGGAGGAGTGGCGCCGGGCTCGGCCGGGAGGAGCTCCGTGTCGGGCCATGGCGGTGCGCAGGCAGTTGAGCCACTGCTGTTTGTGGTAGACGTCGTTGACGTGCAGCGTGTGCGACTGCCCGCGGGCCGCATCCGCCGAGCTGACACGGAAAATATACTTAGCTGGAGGGACAAGAAACATTTTTTTTTTTAAACTTCTTTTCTGAGACAATGACGCTCAGTTTTCAAGTACCTTTCTCTCCATTGGTAAAAGCCCCCCGAAAGGAGCCCCCCATGCGAATCTCTCCATCCTGCAGGTCTTCCAGCGCCAAGTCCCGAACTGGAATAGGCTGTCTGTACACCTGGAAGCAGCTCCTGTCGTTCCGCGTCACCGGTCGGGTCAGAACCAGCAGTTCAGAGAACAGGAACACGTGCAGCCTCTGCGGTGCAACGGCATCCGTCACGGTGATGAGAACGTCAACAACGGCACCGTCCCACAATCATCGGCGTCTTACCGAGCCGCTCTTGTTCCTCAGCTCCCCGTGACACAAAAGGGTCTTGCAGTTGTCAATCAAAGGGTCCCGCTGCTTGTCGTCCAAGTACTCCAGCTTGTCGATGTAGTACCGGCAGTCTGACTCGCCCTTCCTCACGTTGATGTCTGACAAAACCTCCTGGATTATCGTAATCTGGATGAGCAAAACCATGGGCCGTAAAAAATACAAATAAAAAATAGAACAGCATATTTTCCTCACTAGTAGAGAGTACCAGGCATCTATTAGGGGTAAGGCATTAAAAAAATAACATCAAATCATACATGTTCTATATACTGTAGGATTGATAAAAAATAAAAAAAAAAAACTAGTTTTAAAAGCTAATTAAAATATGTATTCCAATTTGGGAACATAAAACCTTTTCAGAAATCTTTTTCTACAAATTATTACACTTCAAATATTACAATATTGGCCGTATTTTGATAAACATTTTTTCTATAATATAGTACCAAATTCAAACCATTAGTTTTTCTACAGACAATAGCGCAATATGATACATGTATTGTAATAAATATTCCATGTAGTATTCTACTACAGAGAGAATTCCAAACATATGCTTTAAGTACGTTCATGTTTTGGAATATTACAATACACCGTGCTATAAGTTATGGTATTTTAAATGATATAATGATCACAAAAAATAAATTATATAAATACATCACTTATTTCAACCAATATTAAAATTCTATTAGGATATATTCTATACAGATTAATGCAAACACGCACTTAAAATGTCTAAAATACTGTAGTTTGCCTACAAATAAATGTATTTAATGTTACATTATCATTTTCCTAATAGATTGTTCTATATAGAATTTTAAAAATTATTTTTGAAAAAAATACTTCAAATGTTTAAAAAACAAAACGTGTTTGGCCTCCAAATAAACACTAATAATTACAATAATGTTACAATGTGATATTGATGTATATTAGTCAATATGTTATTCTATACAGATTTGTTTTTAAGTATTTAAAAAAATACTTCAAATGTTTAAAATAAAATTTTTATACTAACAATAATAATTATATTAGTAATTATAATATTATTTTAAATGTACTAAATAGTTCAAATGTTGAAAATCTTTTGCCTCCAAAGACACTAATACTGTATGAATGAAAAGAACATCGTATGCATTGTGGCAAACACACTTCTTGTGTTTGCCACAAACACACTTCTTGTGTTTGCCTCACACGGAATGAGTGCATTAATCTTCCTGTCGGGCGGAGGCCCTCATGTGAGGAGAAGGTAAATGATCGTACGGCTCTCTCCAGGGTGGCAAGGTCGGGGTGGTCTGCAGGAGTGTGTCGGAGGATCTCTCTCAGCAGCAGCGGGTATTTGACCAGGCGCGAGCGCGGGATGTCCAGGAAGCTCCACAGGTCCAGCTTCCTGCTGAAGGGCGACTCCAGGCAGCGCTGCAGGAAGTCCTGGACCCGCCGGTCCTGCTTCTTCTGGTCCAGCAGCGCTTTGGCTGCCAGCTGGTTGCTGCAGTAGTTCTTGTAAGCATTCAGGCCTGGAAGCTGCAGCCAGAGAAGGACGCGGCGTCACATGATGGTGGGCTACACGTGGGAGAAGGTGGTGCTTTTCTTACCCAGTCTATCACTATCTGTCCTA
>NC_072823.1:175000-227500 GCF_027744805.1 Dunckerocampus dactyliophorus
CAGGAACTCAAACCGCTTTTAAAAAAAATATTCTACGAGTGAATTTAAATCACACTGTCGCGTCTGAAGTGGGAATTTATGGTACAAACTTTTCAAGAGACTTAAAAGAGCCACACCAACAAGATTATGTTCAGGTGAAAATATCCGGCTCTTCCCTCTTTCAATGTGTACATGTCTCACAAAAGGTACTTCAAAGAAGTAACGAACACGCTAATACGTGTTAGCTTCGATAGTTCGCATGTGACTTGACCTTGTAGTTTCCGGACGAACTTGAACGCATCATTCATCAGTTAGCAAACATGCAAACACCATTACCTAAATATTATTAGTTGTTCGAATATCCCAGTAGAAATTGCGTGTTAGTGTGTTTTTTTCATATTTAAAGGCGCATACGTACTTTTTGTAGTTGTTTCTCCGTAGACTTTGTGGCGACGTCGCTGCACCGATAACACTGTCGCTGGACAACCTCGATGACGTCCGACGGAGCTTGGCCTTTCCCCCCAACGTCCCCCCGTTTACTTCCTCGCTTTCTTCCATTTTTTCGACAGACTTGGGTTTAAAATCGCTTGCGAGTATAGGTTTGCGGAGCCAATTGTGGAATCGACTAGGATTGTTACAGAAAGCCACTCGATGACAACAGAGCACATCCACACACAACGCTGAGGAAGTTTGAATATGGCGGATTGTTGGAAATGGACCAATCAGCAAAGAGATCAGGGCTCCGCTGCTAGGAGACAGTGAATGTGGGAGGGGCCAAGAAGGAAAGCCTTCCGTTCACTTATGTGCTATACTAAGTAATTTGACTGTTAAATTCTATATTTCTGCAAACGTTTTCAAATATTGCTAAATGAATTGCAGCATTATGGAACAAATAAGGAAAAAGTACATCTTTGAAGTTTGTACATTGATAACAGTGTAAACATTGGCTGTATGACCGCATTTTCTCGATCAGCCCTTCCCGACAGCTTGTGGAGATATTACGCAGCCCCGGAGGGGACATTGAGAAAAAAATATGATGGGTAAAAAAGATAACGCAAAACTGTTTTGCGAGGTAACGCAAAACCGACTGTGGTAAAGAAGGAAAAACATTGACATATTCACACTTCCGGGATCAATAACTCCCAAGTGAATGTCTCTAACACAGCAAACCATACCTCTTTCCAACCGTGGCAACACAGACAAACAGCTATAACCCAGTTTTTATCCCCGTGTTCGGTGCAGTCTGACTTATATTGATCTCCGTGAGAAGCCGGTAGCGAGACCGGAGCGCAGAGACCGTCTACAAATGTCTTCTTCATCTGTATTATGGCGGTTGGCATCATTGTTGACAACTCCTCAGAAAGACAAGTATCTATAGCAGGAGTCACCAACGTGGTGCCCGCGGGCACCAGGTAGCCCCCCACAACCACATGAGGTGCCCACAAGCCTGCTTTTCATTCAGGTTTTCAGTTAATAGTGAAAGAACAGTAGAAAGAAATGCATTCTGAAATACAAAATGTGAGTTGTGGACACCAGCATTTTGTTAATGTTCTGGTAAAACAAGCATATTCGCTTTTTTGGGGTTTAAAATAAGCTCTGAAAAGAAATGTTACAAAAATGAGTAGCTCTTGGCCATTTTCATTTTGTAAAAGTAGCTCTCACAAGGAAAAACGTTGGTGACCACTGATCTATTGGCTGTCCTGGAAGGCCATAGATGACGTTGTTGGTGAGTTTGGATGTTTTTTGCAAATTATGTTGACCTGAGTTGAGTTTTGTGGTCCTACTCCTCACAGAAGTGGCTTTATTAACAACTTAATAAAAATTGCCCTAAATTATGTAAAAGTCCATTTTCACAAACTTGTTGTTGCTTCTTATATATGTTTGTAGATCTTAACATAATCAAAGTGTTTTTATTTACTTTGTTAATCTATCATATTTATGTTACTCTATCATACTTATGTTTTTTTCCTACATCTCTTACAACATAATTTGCAAAAAACATGCAAACTCGCCAACAACGTCATCTATGGCCTTCCAGGACAGCCAATAGATACTTGTCTTTCTGAGGAGTTGTCAACATTGATGCCAACCGCCGTAATACAGATGAAGAAGACATTTGTAGACGGTCTCGCTGCCGGCTTCTCACAGAGATCAATATAAGTCAGACTGCACAGAACACGGCTCGTTTTGATAAAAACTGGGTTATAGCTGTTTGTCTGTGTTGCCACTGTTGGAAAGAGGTATGGTTTGCTGTGTTAGAGACATTCACTCGGGAGTTTTGATCCCAGAAGTGTGAATATGTCAATATGTTTCCATCTTTACCAGTCGCTTTCGCGTTTCCTCGCAAAACTGTTTTGCGTTATCTCGCAAAAGTTCGTTGTTTTTTTTTTTTACCCATCATATTTTTTTTTCTCCATGTCCCCTCCGGGGCTCCGTAAGATATGATTGCATTCTTTTTGCATTTTTTGGTGCTTCCTTGCACAAACCCTCTGCTCACAGGCGTTATTTGATTAAAGGTCACGCCCTTGCCATTCCTGAGCATCACACTGCTTCTGTTTTTCTTGTGTGTTGCTCATTTTGGAGCATAACCATTTCATTAAAATGTCTAAACCTTTAAAATTGTTTTTTTAAATAATTTATATTTTGGGCTAATAGATGATATAAGGTACCTCAAAAAGCGATTAATTGGTTCCAGACCAGACTGCATTAAATTAATTTCTGTGACATAGGATAGTTGGAGGTTTATGCCTTTGGAAGTACTTTTTAAAAACATTATTAGAGCACTGTAGCCATGAAGTAACACCCCTATAGTCACCTTTACACTGTTTGCACCACATTGCAACTCTTATGCTGCAGGGACTTGAGATGTCCGCCAGCTAAGGAGCTAGTGAGCTATTCAGTTTGCCTCAAATGTATTTCTTCTAAACATAAGAAGCCCAAAACTCACCACTTCCAGGAGAACTTTTTATTACTCAATCATGGCTGACTTCATGCAGTGTTAAAGTAATGTCATGTAAGCTAACGTCTCAATGTTGTGTCATTACTGCCGCCTAGTGACCACAATGCTACATATCACTTATATATGTTTGGACTAATAATAGATCACCAAGCAGCCGTCATTTATTCATTCATTTCCGAAAACACGGGATATAGCGAGGGAGTGGTAATTGAACCGTGACATCACGAGGGACGACTGTACAGTAATCCCTCGCCATTTTGCGCTTCTTAGAATTTTGCAGCTACACTCTATTGCGTTTTTTCAAAGATACATTAAAGAATAAATTGCTGATTTGTTGATTATTTTTCCAAAAAGATCCATATTTAAGAAAACTATGTATTTTGTTGGTTTTCTATGTATTATATGTCTTATCTGTTATGTCTACAATATTGGGTAATAGGAGTGTAAAGGTGACTAAAGGGGTGTTATTTCATGTCTAGAGGGCCCTTATAATGTTGAAAAGCGTACTTAGAAAGTCATGAACAGGTTTACTATGTCTTACATTCTCTTATAATATCTACTACAGTATATTGGGTAATAGGAGTGTAAAAGTGACTATTGGGGTGTTATTTCATGTCTAGAGAGCTCTAATAATGTTAAAAAGCGTACTTAGGTCATAAACAGGTTTACTATGTCTTATATTCTCTTGTGTCTACTAGATTGGGTAATAGGAGTGTAAAAGTGACTATAGGGGTGTTATTTCATGTCTAGCAGGCTCTAATCATGTTAAAAGCATACACTACTTAGAAGGTGGTTTTCTATGTCTTATTTTCACTTATGATGTGACTCTTATGTGGTAAACAGACTTTCTACACTCTCTGAAAATATTCCATTTCTAAATAAGAAATCCTACTTTGTTGAAATGCACTTATTCAATTTGGATATTTTCACTTAGGGGTGTACAGTACACACGTTTGTTGCCAGCGGTTTAGACATTAGTGATTGAGTGTTGAGTAATTTTGAGGGGACGTTGTATCAGTATCGTTTTTTGGGGTGTTGCCCCATAAAAAGATATGAAATGTAACATGTGAGCGGTGTGAGGTATTGTGTTTCTGTCGAAAAAAAAGGTTTATGTGAACATATTGTGCAACAATAAGGTTACTGTGCATTGAATATGGGTGTGATGTTATTTCCTATTTTTAGAGCACTTATTGTTTTTGTGCCAACCAACCGAACAATATAGATATATATACAAAAAAAGACATCCAGCACTCTTTCTCATCAGTTTTATATTGTTTTTGACATAGCGGCAGGTATGTTATTGCCTTTTCTCACCTCCCCTCTGGGATGACTTCACCGTCCATCAAAGGGCGATCCGATTGTGGCGGGGAGGGTAGGGGGTTTAAAATTTGTATAGACTGATGTAGTAAAGGGTTCAACAACGCCACCCCTCAGAGGGGAATAATGAAACTAAAACACACAGGTAAGCTTACCTTGAATGAGGCGAAAGAGACACTGGCTCCATTTACAATATTTATTAATCTTATTACAAATCCTTAAAACAGACTTTTATTTCAAGTTAATTAAAATAGTGGCTCTTGTCTTCTAAAACATTTGGCGCCAAGGAAAAGAGCCAGGGAGCTGGAGTTAAGCTGGATGGATGGGGGAAACTAAATGGGCAACCTAAATAAAGCACCGAAACACAACAAAACCACTACAAAACCAAAATCAACCGAAACAAGTGCGTTGCAAATATATACAAACAAAGTTACCACCACCGAAGGAGCACCACCACCACCACCACCATTTGACCCGCAGCTCCTGGGAAATAAAACACAATTTTTACGACATAAACATTTCGGTGCAAAATAGAGCAAGAGTTCAGTCAGTTCTGACTTGACTCAAGTCAACGCGAGCGGCACAGTTCGTTGTTTGGTGAGGGAAAAGCGTAGGGGGGAGTGGGGTAGCTCCAGCAGAAAGCCTCAAACGTAGTCCCAGCTAGTTATACTGTAGACACTGGAGGGTCGCTCGCATCTATCAAGCGTGCAGTGGCCGCAGTAGAAAAGCGGCATTAACAGCAAGCAGATGGGACCGGCGACATGCAGAACCGGCACAACAAACATGCAATATGTGTCAGCTCGGAAATTTGCGCACGGGCAAGACGCCAGCGTCTACCAAAAACAGAAAAAGAGGAATAAATCAAATTGGAATAGACAGCTCATGCACCAGGAAGACGGACATACTTACCACCTGACATCAAGCTTGTCGCTCATTGAGAGAGAGGCGAGAGGCGCAGACACGGGAGCCTATAAACATAGCATAGAGGCTATAAGCTAAACTAAGCTATACGCTACGCCGTAACCACGGAGAACCCTACCTTAAATTTAGTTGCGCGCGGCATGGGTCCGCGAGCGGCATTAACCCCGTTTATGCAGCGGCTGTCTGTGCTGCCGAGAGGCACGAAGGGAACGCGGAAGTGAACGCCGCAGGGCACCCATCGAGAGGTCAAAGGGCGAGCGACAAAGCAGCAGGCACTCTTATAGAACGCCACCTAGCGCTAATGTAACGGATGCCAGCCTGTGAAGCTGTGCGAGTGTACGTTGGTAAATCTCACTCCCTCTGCCTCAAGAGCTGCGCTGAACATGCAGCCGATAGGGCTTTTAGTCGCGTGGTCAGCGCCCTCGCCTCCCATTACGAAGGTTCTGTGTTCAAGCCCGGTGCGGGCAGTGCGAAACAGGGCGGGTTACACTAGCAACCAATGATAATCAGTCCAATAAGCAGTGCACGTGTCTTCTCATATCACCACGATGATGACCCTTCGGTGGCGTCCTTCCTTCATGATCACCTCAGCAGTCGCCGGCTCCATTCTCATCTAGGTGGCTGTTTGTCACACGACTGCTGCTAGCCAAAAAGAGCATCCCGGCAACTGTGGACCCTCTACAGTTTGCATATCGCCAGAACCGGTCCACGGATGATGCAGTCAACGCTGCCATCCACACAGCCCTTTCTCACCTACAGGGCCAGGACACATATGTCACAATGCTATTTATAGACTATAGCTCTGCTTTTAATACAGTCAGCCCCCACAAACTCACAAATAAGCTCCTCACACTTGGCCTGTCACCCTCCCTCTGTAACTGGGTGTTTAACTTTCTAACAGGCAGGCCCCAGTCAGTCAGAGTCCACAATCGCACATCCAGCCCAAGAATTGTGAGCACTGGGACCCCACAGGGGTGTGTGCTGAGTCCGCTCCTCTACACGCTCTTCACCTACGATTGTGTGGCCTCCCAGAACAACATTAAATTTGCGGATGACACTACAGTCATTGGACTGATCACTGGTGGTGTTGAAACATCATACAGAAGAGAGGTGGCGGACCTCATAGCTTGGTGTCGTGATAACAATCTCCTTCTCAATACAGATAAGACTAAAGAGATGATCATCGACCCAAGAACAAGGGAAAAGGAGCCGCATAGACCCCTGTTTATTGATGAGGCTGAGGTGGAGAGGGTGAAAACCTTCAAGTTCCTGGGCACACACATCAGCGAGGACCTCACCTGGTCTCACAACACCCAACAAATTATGAAGAAGCCCCAAAGGAGACTGTACTTCCTGAGAAGACTGAGGAAATTTGGCATGTCCACCACAATCCTGAGTTGCTTCTACAGATGCACTATGGAAAGTGTCCTTACCGCCTCCATCACTGTTTGGTACGGTAACTGTACAACACGTGATAGGAAGGCACTCCAGCGGGTGATCAAGACCTCACAGAACATTGTTGGGGCAGCCCTCCCCTCACTGCAAGACATTTATAAAACTAGAGTCCTACGAAGAACACACAACCTCATCAAGGACAGCACACATCCACAACACTCATTATTCACACTCCTACCGTCAGGCAGACGCTACAGGAGTTTGAAGTCCAGGACCACAAGGCTGTCAAACAGCTTTTACCCGCAGGCCATCAGGCTTCTCAACGAAGCACTCACACACGCCGCACGCAACACACGCACACACTCATGGCACTTTATTTGTATTATTTATTTGTATTAATGTCGCTTCTGTTTATGTGTCTTATGTTCTTATTCTTTCTTGTGTTTTCTTTCTTTTCTTGGGAGAATGAACAGAATAAGATTTTCATTGCATAGTATAACTGCTGTTTTACCATGCACATGACGATAAAACTCTTGAATCTTGAATCTTGACTAATGTGACATCGCTGTGTGGAGTGCTGGGAGGAAGCTGTTAGTTGCAAACAAAACAATCCAGTGTTTTAAACATGCAACACGCCCCATGAAAGGATCTCACAACCAATGCAGCAACATTTCTTGGGCCCTTGTTGCTAGGCAGAAAAAGGACAGGGACAGGAAGACATCAAATACAACAGTGCCATCTGCTGCTTGTGGGGGGGGAATGGGCCAGTCGGAACCCCGACGCTGGCTCATCGCTGCACTTCTCCCAGGCGGAACCGCTCCCAACTTGTTTATTTTACGCTTGCAAGTTGGCTCCTACAGCACTTGAATGCATCAATCGCAGCTACCAACTTGGTCATGTGGCGGTGCGTTGTGTTTACGTACAGTACGTACGTGTATATGACGCGTTTATGTGCTGAGAGTCCGCATCCCACAACACTGATTTCATGTGGTGCTAGAGACTGTGTGACAACATCTACGCCACCAAATGAAATCAGCTTCTGAGTGCAGTCCAGATTGGAAAACCTACACCAGAAGACATTTTTATAGCCATCCTGGGAGCCCTTTTAAGTTCCTGTTTGTATTTTTTTTACACTGTATTTTGCCATGTATGCTCCAAAATAAAATAAAAAGAAAAATACAATGAAATTGTTATAGTTTAGCTAAAAATATCAATGAAACTGAATGAAAATAGTTTTATTTTATTATTGAAACATTTTATTTTATTTCGGTTTCAGTGATAACAATAATAATTTAAGTTTCGCTTTGTAAATGTAGCTTGTGGTCACAATTAATTGCCTTGTAGCTTTATAAGTTAGTTAAACTGAATTCAACTAAAATATTTATAGTTAAAAAAAAATCACAGACTGAATTCACATTAAATGTTTAAAAATAAAATTGAATTATTATAAACTATACTGTTGTTAAACTATCATTTTTAATTTTGATTACTATAGTGTTTTTTGTTGGTTCATTCATTTGCACAATCATTGCATACGCAATGCTCTGTAATATAATTGTATTTTTACTTTTTTTTGGGCATCGCTAGATAGCACGCGTGCCATAGCTTCGCCAGTGACTCATGGTGGCCCAGAAAGTGACACACTTTTATTGTTCCCTGGTTTATCACGGGGGATAGGTTCCCAAAATAGCCCGCAATAAGTGAAATCTGTGAAGTAGCCAACTTTACTTGCTTCCAATGATTCTATATGTTTTAAGGCTGTAAAAGCCCCCACTGTACACTTGATACACTTTTCTCAGACAGGCATGAACACTTTCTCACAATTCTCTCTAGTTTAAACACTCTCATAGTTCAAACCTTCCTATGAATTTTAATGATCAACCTACGAGGTTGGGCACAAGAAACAACGTGACTCGCACGTATTTCACTCCTCTGCCTGTACCTCTCAGTTGTCCTGGCACCATTGCACTGTACCGTAGCGTTTTTGTATCCTTGTTAAGACACAGTGCTCCTGTTGTTATATCTTCCTCCTTCCGTAATGGCGCCCTACAACTGCAACTTCTTCCTCCTCTGCCTTTTGGGTGCGACCGCAGGCGCCTTCGTTGACATTGTAGGTGTTGTCGGGTAACCACTAGCGATGGAACATTCAAATTTGGCAAGCCGAACGCATTCTGTACTGCACTGGAAGGCACGGTGGAGACTGATTGACAATGGTCTACAGTCCCTTAGCCAATCAGGATGCAGAACACAATCACGTTCATACACAAATCTGCGAAAGGTGAACGGCCATGTAGGGAGGGAACACTGTATATTTTTGTTCTAATTGCTGTGAAAACCACAAAGTGGTTGTCGTGGGTATACTTATCTGCCATGGTATATCTGCTAGCCAGTTAGCTTAGCAGCCAAAAGGTTGCTTGATGGGATCCAATGCAAGCCAATCATGCTAATTGCGTTACGCGTGTACAGTGTTCCCTCGCGCTATCGCGGTTCACCTTTCGCAGCAACGTGGGGTATGGCGTACTGCAGCAATATTATGCTGTAACAAGCACACAAAAACGCTACAGTACAGCGGAACGGTGCCTGGACGGCAAGGCACAGGAGTGAAATATCTGTGAGCGCCTATAATTTCTTGTGTTGGTTGATGATTAACGAGGGAACAATGCATATGTAAAATTTGTAATTTTTTCCCTGGTCTTATTTACAAATAAGATGAAAATACCGTAGTGCGCTGTATGATGCACTACGCTGCAACGCTAATCATATTGTTCAATGCATACCTCCATGGCAGCAACATGTCATCCATCTGCCCCCTCCTGCCCGCTGCGTTTCTGCGACTAGGTGGGGGTTGTAACGGCCCCTTGCATGACCACCGTTTCACACCATCACCGAAGCCGAGTGTGGGGCTTTGTCTTTGAGAGACGATTGATGCTGGTGTGCTGTAAAACACGGTGCGTTCAGGTGTCTAGCGCGCCCCTGCACGGACCAGACCCTCACGCTTGACTTCTTCGTGCGAGATATACAGTGCGCCGCCACTCATCAGCTTTCAAGGACAGTTCCTCCATTCAGCTCAGGCAGGTGAAGGACAAAAATCAGAGTGAATGGACCTTCAGCAGGGAAAATTTTGCATTTGGAGCCCGAAAAAACTGTTTTCTGGTGCATATTTTGGACAGACTTCCTCCAAATGACAAGCTTAAGGGCAAAATGCCAACATCAAACTTGCCCTATTTAGATAAGTTCATCAGTTGACTGGGCGACTGAGCATGCCATGGCTTCAGTGGTGGATGCTATTTCCACAGGCCTACACTATATGAATCACTACAATGTGTTTCAGCCTTACCTATCGCTAATTCAGCATCATCTTTCTTGGAAAATATGTCCACCACTTCCTCCAGGTTGATAACCTTTTTGTAGTGAATGTGGAGAAGTGCCAGCGAGGTCAGCCGCTGTTGCGTCATACTGGCCCTCATGTAGGTGTTCAGACGCTTCAAGGTACTGGCACTTGGCTCACATTCACACCAAGTAACTGCGATGGTACAGGCCAACTGAAGGAGGACCCTGATGTTGGGGAAGTGAACGGGATTGTGTGACGGTCCACAACTTGATGTGGGGGAATGCAGCTCCACAATGCTGTCGCTTGAATGCATCACATCCAGTCAGGTGGATTATGGACTTCTTTTAACGGCAGTGTGTCCTGTAACAACACTTTTACAGAGGAATGACAGGTGAGCGTCCACTTTGGTCACGGGATAATCATGTCTCATTCCTAACAGTTCTCAGCACTTTCTACAGCAATTTGGATTCCATTTTACAAAACAAAAAGTGTTTCATTTGGTTGTGATGGTATCGTATATTGGTTGGCTAACCCTTTCTAATTCCCCTTCAAATTATTATCTTCACATTTTATCATTTGTCTCACAGGTGTGCTGATATTAATACAATTAAATATTTTGTAATCCAATTTACAATACAGGACAAGTTAACACATTCAAACTTCTTTTGCATGATGTCCCTCAACACATCTCACGTGGCCAACATGGCTGCTGCTGCACAGCTTGCAATACTAAATGAGGCTCAGCAATTAGCATTAGCAAAGTAGCAACAAGTAGAAACAGCATACTGAAAACAACATCGTCACAATGACATAGAATATTACCTGTAACAACAGTTTTACAGAGGAATGACAGGTGATAATCTACATTGCACATAAATGATTCCAAGTTAGTTCAACAAAGAAACTGCATTACAGTCTATAAAACTTCACTCAAAAGTGCAGACTGGCTCTTTCCAATTAGTGAACACTATCAAATACACATTACATTGTATATGACAAAATATAAACACACAGTAAACATTACATCACCAAATATCCCCTACAGTGCAAAAACGTGACTCACCATGTCTCATTCCCAGTGCTCATTCCTAACAGTTAACAACTTCCTGCAGCAATTTGCCCATGCTGGATGCATGCATGGATGTTGGCTAAGATGACATCAATCATGGACAACACCTCTCACCCCCTACATGACACTGTGGGTTCCCTTAGCAGCAGACTGTTACACCCACAGTGTAAAAAGGAGAGGTTCCGCAGGTCATTCATACCCTCCGCTGTCAGGCTCTACGACACCTGCACCACCTGAACCATGTGTCACTATGTATTCTTTACTTGCGTATCTTGCTTGCTTCTGTAACAAGTTTGTAAATTTCCCTGCTGTGGGATTAATAAAGTACTATACATACAATGCCACTATTCACCAGCAACAGGCGATGTTGCAACACTTCTGCCATCATTTATCACAGCACATCTACACTCCGTTACAATTGCACACCATGATAGCAGCTTTTTTTTTTTTAACCAAGCGGAGGGGGGAGGGGTTCGTTCGAACCCCCCGAACCTCTCCTGGTTACGGGCCTGATCCTGTATATATTTGTATGTATAAACAGCTCCAAATGAACTGAATATGTCAATCAGGCTAAACGATTCCACACAGGTCTAAAAATCTATTTGTCCAACGCTAGTAGTACAACATTTGAATCACACATTAAACCGTGTTATTACGAGCAATGAGGAGTTGTGGTCAAAGACATCGTGTAATTGGAGGTTTTGCTAGTGTAGTTTCCAGCATATTTAAATGTCGCAAACATTTCATCGTTGTCGCCCAGACGAGGACCAATCAACGTGAGTTTCATTGGTGGACCAATGAGTGGACAGGATGCTAATCAGTACGCTGTACTTGCAGTGTAAGATTTCCCGGATCTATTTGACATTTCTGAAAAAAGAATATGGAGATATTAAGAAGAAAGCAGCGGCCTGGGAAGTCGTTGGCGCCGGATTAAACATAGCTGGTAAGTTTACATTCATTTACACGGACATTTATGTAAGTTTATCTTCAATACAAGCAAGAACCTGTACTAGCAAGAGTCCTCGATCAACACTCGCCGCTTTTTTTCTCCTCTGAACTGCTTTGATACCCCCAAATTCCCTCCGCCTGTAAAATTCGCTCTGGATGTGAAAGCGTCGCTCACCTGTGTAGCTGGTCACAATCACTTGTCGCCTCCCGTGTGCATGGTTTCGTACGCGACGGCGATGAATGTCGCCAATCGCGGTCGTTTGTCGCCTCCCGTGTGTGGCGCCCAAAACGCTTGTAGCTGGAAAATGGTAAGAGACAAAGGCGTACTGTAAATGAGAAAATATCATCAGCATGACCCAAAGTTTGTGATGGGAGTAAATCCACTCATCTAATGTGCATATTATGACGTCACCAGGCTGCGAGAAGTATTTCCTGCCGCACATTCCGACGCGACTGTCCCTGTTTCCGCGGGTTTTTTTTTTTTACATTCCCGTATGTGCCTTAGTCACTAGTTCTTCATTAGTTCCTCAGTAACTAGTCTAAATGTATGTGCCTTAGTCACTAGTTCTTCATTAGTATGTGCTTTAGTCATTCGTTCCTCAGTCACTACTCTACTCATGAGTTCATTCGTTCATCAGCCACTACTGTATTTTTGTGTAACTTACTGTAAAGTGTGACCATCTATTCATTAAAAAACAATGAATTTTCCTGTCAGCAAATGCAATTAGCACGATACAGTTTAAGTACATATAATTAATAATAAATAATATATTACATATATTAAATATATATTAAAACTAAAAAGAGAGTGCCCATCTGCCACACATCCCGACTTGATGAGGGCCATCCACCTTGTTTACTTGCAGATCAGAGTTATCACGCACTTTGGTGACGCAGACTCGTTCCCGGAACAGCAAAATTCTAAAAATACATAATCAGAGTCTGCCGTCATGGCCGTCATTTAAACGATAGCGGTGAGTCAGGCGCTTGCTCGTCACTGGGTCGGGAGGATGACGATGCAATGATGCTGTGCGTGTGTGTGTGTGTGTGTGTGTGTGTGTGTGTGTGTGTGTGTGTGTGTGTGTAAGGACCCTGAAAGGGAAAGAGAAAGGTTGTAGTCTCCAAGTCTTTGAGGAGTTCATACGGAGGAGGCTTTCAACCTCAAGCAGATCTGACATCTGGCTTCCTGTAAGTGCAGACGGAACAACTTGATCTGCTTGCAGGGCTCGCGTATGAGTCAAATGTTTCTAAGAACTACTCACAGATGATTTGTGTCCAGAGGGGAAAAAAGCCTTTTCGCGTCCTCCATCTCGCAAGGAACTGATGATAAACTTTTCATTTGCACACCAACCTCGCATGATGATCACCCTGGACAGGAAAGCTGAGCTGGTGGTGTCTGTGTGATGATGAAACTCAATCCAAATCATGCACACAGACTGCTATTACTTTTCACTGGCATGCATGCACTCCAACTCACCACCAGGGGCCGCACTTTTAAACGTCATTACTGCAAAAACTTAAGTCAAAGAACCTCTTAAGGACCTACTGCAAAAAAAAATTGTCAAAGATCTAGAATCGAATGCAAAACAACAACAAAAACCTCACTCAAATATCCTTTATATGACTGAGGGAAAAGGCTAGTCAAAGATCCTTTACGTGTCAGGAGCGCTCTGCTGTACTTAAAGAAATACTGCAAAAAAGAATTAATAATAATAATAATAAAGCACTCGTCAAAGATCATCTATAGGATAGGGGAGGGCTTTGCTGTTTTGAAGACTCTAATGCAAAACCACAACAACAACCCTCGTCAAAGATCTTCTATTTGACGGTGGAGTTCTTTGCTGCTTTTAAAGACATACTGCAAAAGAACAAACAAAAAGCTAGTCAAAGATTCTCTATGTGTCAGGAGCATTCTGCTGTTTTAAAAGATATACTGAAAAAAAGCACTAGCCAAAGATCATCTATATGTGACAGGAGCTCTATGTTTTTTTTTTTTATGGAAATACCAAAACAAAAAACAAAAAAGCTAGTCTGAGACCCTCTATGCCAGGAGCTCTCTGTTGTTTATAAAGACATACTGCAAAAAAATAAAACCGTCAGTCAAAGATCCTCTATATATGACAGAGGAGTGCTATGTTGTTTTTAAGGACTTACTGGGGAAAGAAAGCTGGTCAAAGATCCTCTATATCTGACAGAAGCACTCTGTTGTTTTTAGGAAATACTTAAAAAAGAAAAAAAATGACAGGTCCCCAAAAACAGCAGCACATTCCTCTGTCAGCCAGAAAATCTTCAACGAACCTTTTTTGCAGTAGGCAGGTAGCTCCTCTGTTATATAGAGGATCTTTTTGTCCTTCAAAACAGCAGAGAGCTCCTGTCACATATAGATCTTTGACAATCTTTATCTCCTGCTGAAGATCTTCTCTTGTGCGTTGCTGTATTTAGGCAGATACTGGAAAAACGCTTGTCAAAGATCCTCTCTAAGACAGGAGGGAACCTGCGTTGTGTAGCCTCCATCATCATTCCCTCGTGCAGTCATTGCAGAACCGTACTTGTGGATCTATTCCACCATGTCTGTCGGGTCCACGTATGTCCTGTGTTGACCACAACATGTTGGTCGGGTGGTTTTGGAAGGGTCCTAACGCTATGCCCTGTGGAACCCCTGAAGAAGGCTTGCTACAGAACCTGACAGAAGTGGAGATGAAAATGGACAAACACTCACCACCTGAAGGGCAGCTCCCACCTTGGAAGTCCAAGTGAACGCAGGGGCCACCTCATGCTGGTCTTGTGTGTGCGACGGCGAGGAGAGGAGAGGAGAGAGTGGTACAGCCCCTCTTCTTACCTCCCTCTCTCCTTCATGTTTACGTCACTGCTCTGCCAGTCACTCCACCTGTGAGTCAACAGCTTCTTTCTCTTTCTCTTTCTCTTTCACACAACACCAACTTCACCAATGTCCTCGGAGTCTCTTTTTCCTTCTCCTGTGTGGATTCCCGCCAAGCATCGTTACTCTCTTTAATCACATTTCATCAGTCACACATACTTCATACGTTGGCAAATGTCTGTTTGGCTTCCGACAGGAACCCAACAGCTTATCCAACGGCAAAATACAAGCTATACAGAAGTAAAGTCATATCCAAGTTTCCCTTTTGCGTCTCACAGCAGCTATGGTGCGTTCACGCACCGGCCAACAAAGTGCAGAATCTCAACGCTGAGGAAAAGACTATCAGTAAAGCACAAAGACATAAACATGTTAAAATTGTTTGGTTTTTTTAAACAGTGGTTATAAATTATTACCCGCTGATGACAAATGAAAAAAAAAGCCTATTTTTGGAGAAAAAAGAAAGAATACAAATAATAATATACTGGACTTACATTATATCACATGTTCAAAAAAATCCTGTTTTTGGAGAAAAAAATAAATACAGAAAATTATTTTCTGCATAAAAAATCTGCAATATTTGTTTGAATGCTGATTCGTGATTGTGCGGTGATCCACTGCATTTTTAAAAAATAATAAGAATGATAATATATTGGACTTACATTATATCATGCATTTAAAAACGACCTATTTTCAGTATTAAAAATGATCTTTTAAACCAAAAATCAGCACATTTGTGTGAATCACAATGCATCACAATTCTTAAATTAATAATAGAAATAGAACCTTTGGACTTGCAATATGTTGCACATTTCAAAACATCCTATTTAGGGAAAAATAATTATTACAAAATAAGTTTTGGGACCAAAAATCTGCAAATTTGCATGAATGTGGAATGAGGAATGGGTAGGGATGCATTTTGTTTTTTATTCACATGTATGTGAAATGAGCATACAGTACTCCAGGAGGTATGTGATTTAGTGATGCAGCTAACGCTTCCCGCGCTAACCCAAACCATTGGAATATTATTCATTTGTCCGCCTGTCGCCCAAAGTCAGCTGGGATAGGCTCCAGCATGCCCCCGCGACCCTAAAGAGGAGAAGCGATATAGAAAATAGATGGATGGATGTTCTTGGAAGACTAGAGCTGTACTACTGTCCCACCCAGGCATTGACCGTATTAGGGTGATTAGGTTCTCCTTCATGTATGAGCGTGGATGTAGACCCGCTCCACGTGAAAGTGTGCCTGCACATCACGTCTCAAGTGAGCTGACTACATCCACACGAGCGGGAAGTTCCCCAGAGGAAGCCAAGGCGGAAATAGTATCCGTGCGCCGATGGCAGGTGAGAGGTCACGACTCACGGAACAGGAATCTCACCCTGCATTCTTTAGTTGTGACTGTCAAGATGAAAAACACTCCGGCTAAGAACCGTAGGCGTGGCGCGCACACACATGCTTCCCGCTTTACGTTCCCGTATGGTGAGTCACCTGACCACCACGGTGACTCGCTGCTCTCTTCCTTTGGTTTGCGCATGGCCAGGACGCCACAGGAAGTGATTCACTGCCCTCCTGGCCAACATTGGATGTACTTTGGTCCACTTGTCAAGCGTCCAACAAGATTCTACAACTTGGGTGTCTTTCCCTCCTCCAGCGCCACAAACGAAGAGGAAGAAGCCACACATCCTGCCAGCACTTTCAGGATACTCAATGTGCCACTTTAGTCGTCAAAATCTGTCATGTTTTTCTTTGGAAAAATCAGCAGGGTCCATACAATACTCGGGATAGATGTAAAAAAAACGTAACAGAGTGAAAGCTTATCGGTGATGCTCTGCTGGAACTAAACGTGCCCATTGTCATCGAAGGCTGTGAAGCAGCAGCAACACAAACGTCGATGTTTTAGCTAAGTTTTTTTTTTTTAGCTGTGGCAAGATGGCGGACACACACGTTGCATCCACTGATCTGAAAAAAAGACTGGATCGAGCAACCTATTGTTTTCACGCGCCAAAATTTGAAGCCAGATTTTTTCGATCGCCGCCATCTTGGTGAGACCACCTTACGCGCCACAGCTTTGTGATTGTGCTGGTATACGAACATAGAATTAGTGAAAAATCATCAAAAACATCAGGAGTGCCAGTGAAGGAAGCGAGGATGAGGAAACACAACTTAAAAAGCACTTCCCAAGAACCTTCCACTCGTAAGTACTTTTACTTGGCACCTTTTTTTGACCTGATATATGTGCCACTACTTGAACGGCTTTGCTTTGAAAAGTTCTCGAAATGTAACCAAAAGTTAAAGTATGAACTTTGATGGGTGGTTTTGCAAGAATTTTCTAGTTACACCTTCCTGTAACAACTAGGCCTTTTTTTGGTGCCTAGCCTAGCAATCAATGATAAAATTATTTCTATGCAGTTTTTTACAGTAGGCTTTGAGTATTTGCACTTATCTAATGTCTTTTTGTACCAAAAAACAGCTTTTTTAAAAGCTACCACAACTACCAAGTTACATTAATTCTGATACCACACATGATTCACGCAAAGGTAGAAGACATGTGACAAAATTTCTGCTTTCTTCCTGCCTTAACCTTATCCTGAGATAAAAAAAAATAATGGTTTACCGTAGGAAAATAATTAGACAAAGATAGACTTTAAATTCCGTACGTAAACAATGTTTGCAGGCTGCCACACAGCCAATTTTTCGTCCGTCTCGAAGCTAAAATACATCTTACTAGCTTGATAAATGACACAAAAGTGTATAAATCTGAGTAGTTATAACCTTTAGCAGTTGATTTTGGTGGCTATACGATCAATCGAAGTTTTACCAGTGCGTTGCCATACTGTTGTCTCACAGCAAAGTGGTCTCACCAAGATGGCCGCCGCAAATTTCCATTGGCTTCAAAAATAAAACAATAGAAGCTCGATCCAGTCTTTTTTTTAGATCAGTGGTTGCATCCCGTTGAGTTCCCAAAAATCAAATGTTTTTATTCTGTTTTCTGTACGCGGTTTTGTTTCTACTCTCATAGCAATTATCACAAATAATAATGAACATTTCTGAAACCAGTGTTTCCATATTTTGGCATAATTGGCGGTGTCTGCATCTGACTTCCTGTTCCTGCAGACTACAGCCACCACGGATGTGCGAATCGATACTGAAATATCGATATTTCCGGTACCAGCTCTTCATGCGCTGAAATCGACTTTCAAATCAAAATATTGCTAAAGTTTTCATTCTTGAAGTAGTTGTTAAGAATTAATCATTTATTTTAATGGGTTTTCTTTTTTAAGATTCAAGATTCAAGAGTTTTATTGTCCTATGCATAGTAAAACAGCAGTTATACTATGCAATGAAATTCTTATTCTGTTCATTCTCCCAAGAAAAGAAAGAAAACACAAGAAAGAATAAGAACATAAGAAACATTAATACATACAATATCCTTAAAATAAATAAATTACTTCAATTATTACAATGTTTAAATTAATGTAGTTTATTTACATTCTTTATTTTAATTATGTTTAATTAATGTTCCTTAGTATTACCATATCTAACGTATTGTGTGGAGATATGGGGAAATAATTACAAAAGCAATCTTCACTCACTCACTGTACTGCAAAAAAGATCTGTGAGGATAATTCATAATGCCAAGTATAGAGAACATACAAATCCTTTATTTTTAAAATCACAGATATTAAAATTCGCAGATTTAGTACACTTTCAAACCGCTAGAATAATGTATAAAGTTAATAATAACTCGTTACCCAAAAATCTAATTAAGTATTTTTCAATCAGAGAGGAGAAATATGATCTTAGAGGAAAATTAAACCTAAAACATTTATATGCGAGAACAACGCTGAAAACCCACAGCATTTCCGTGTGTGGAATTAAATTATGGAACGGATTGAGTAAAGAACTCAAACAATGTACCGAGATGAGCAAATTCAAAAAACAATACAAGCAGTTGATGTTTGCTAAATACAAGGCAGAAGAATCCTGATTGTTCTGTCAGGTTTGTTATTTTATTTTATTTTATTTTATTTTATTTTATTTATTTATTTATTTATTTATTTATTTATTTATTTATTTATTTATTTTTTATTTAATTAAATTTTATTTTTTATTTATTTATTTTTATTTATTTTTTTATAATTTTCTTTGTTGTGTTTAAAAAAAAAAGGAAAGGAAAAAAAAAAAAAAGAAAGGAAAAAAGAAAAAAAGCTTTGTTCTTATTTATTTATTTAGTATTGTCATCATTATTATCATTATTATGAATGTTCTCTCTTTTTTGGGGGGGAGGGCTATCTCACCGTTATCTATTATGTGTTATCCTGACTATCACTGAAAACATGACATGGAATCCAGGAAGTGAACTACATGTACTGTACTAGATGTAGAATGGATGGGGGGTAGGATTAAATAAGCTTTGCTTCTTCCTACTCCTTTTGGACATGTGGAACTGTCAAAGAATGATTCATGAGATGTATTCCATTGTAACCTTCATGTTCAAATAAACTAAACCAAACCAAATGTCTTGTACTTTTTATGCTGTAATATGAATTGTTTTTTTACCAGACACATTAGGTGAATTTAGTAAGTATTGGTATCGCTGATACCAGGCTGAACTTTACTCCGTATCAAATTGGAAACAAAATCAGTGGTATCGCACATCACTGGTGGCCACTCTAATGGGTGGTGCCCCAGCAGATTTGGCTGTGTTTTTATTTTATATTCAATACAGAGCAGTGAATCAATTGTGAAATATGAACTTTGGCATCC
Organism: Dunckerocampus dactyliophorus; assembly: GCF_027744805.1. Classification (NCBI taxonomy): domain Eukaryota; kingdom Metazoa; phylum Chordata; class Actinopteri; order Syngnathiformes; family Syngnathidae; genus Dunckerocampus; species Dunckerocampus dactyliophorus. The sequence continues at coordinate 194,562 of NC_072823.1, forward strand.
ATTTTTAAGAGCGCTTGTCTACCCCACTTCCTGTACCTGCAAACTCTGGTCAGGGGCCAGGTTTGATCTTGAATACAGAGCAGTGAAAATATAGATGTCAATTTGACTTCCTGTTGTGTTTAACTTCCTGTACGGTCAGCCCCAAGTCATTCAGCCTAGCAGGCATGAGGCACTTAAATGTTAAACACAAAGAAACAGTTCACATCTTTTATTTCACTGCATTACAGCCATCCCTCGTTCATGGCGGTTAGTTGATTCCAAACTCAACCGCTATAAGTGAATTTCTTAAGTAGGATTTATTATTTATAAGTGGAATATTTTGTTAGTGCATAGAAAACCTGTTTAGCACCTTTAAAATACGCCTTTTAATATGATTAGAGCCCTCTAGACATGAAATAACCCTATAGTCACTTTTACACTCCTATTACCCAACATAGTAGACGTAAGAGAAAATAAGACATAGAAGACCTTATTTAGAGAGTCATACACGTCACAAAAGTCATATTAAAATTCGCAGATTTAGTACACTTTCAAACCGCTAGAATAATGTATAAAGTTAATAATAACTCGTTACCCAAAAATCTAATTAAGTATTTTTCAATCAGAGAGGAGAAATATGATCTTAGAGGAAAATTAAACCTAAAACATTTATATGCGAGAACAACGCTGAAAACCCACAGCATTTCCGTGTGTGGAATTAAATTATGGAACGGATTGAGTAAAGAACTCAAACAATGTACCGAGATGAGCAAATTCAAAAAACAATACAAGCAGTTGATGTTTGCTAAATACAAGGCAGAAGAATCCTGATTGTTCTGTCAGGTTTGTTATTTTATTTTATTTTATTTTATTTTATTTTATTTATTTATTTATTTATTTATTTATTTATTTATTTATTTATTTATTTATTTATTTTTTATTTAATTAAATTTTATTTTTTATTTATTTATTTTTATTTATTTTTTTATAATTTTCTTTGTTGTGTTTAAAAAAAAAAGGAAAGGAAAAAAAAAAAAAGAAAGGAAAAAAGAAAAAAAGCTTTGTTCTTATTTATTTATTTAGTATTGTCATCATTATTATCATTATTATGAATGTTCTCTCTTTTTTGGGGGGGAGGGCTATCTCACCGTTATCTATTATGTGTTATCCTGACTATCACTGAAAACATGACATGGAATCCAGGAAGTGAACTACATGTACTGTACTAGATGTAGAATGGATGGGGGGTAGGATTAAATAAGCTTTGCTTCTTCCTACTCCTTTTGGACATGTGGAACTGTCAAAGAATGATTCATGAGATGTATTCCATTGTAACCTTCATGTTCAAATAAACTAAACCAAACCAAATGTCTTGTACTTTTTATGCTGTAATATGAATTGTTTTTTTACCAGACACATTAGGTGAATTTAGTAAGTATTGGTATCGCTGATACCAGGCTGAACTTTACTCCGTATCAAATTGGAAACAAAATCAGTGGTATCGCACATCACTGGTGGCCACTCTAATGGGTGGTGCCCCAGCAGATTTGGCTGTGTTTTTATTTTATATTCAATACAGAGCAGTGAATCAATTGTGAAATATGAACTTTGGCATCCATTTTTAAGAGCGCTTGTCTACCCCACTTCCTGTACCTGCAAACTCTGGTCAGGGGCCAGGTTTGATCTTGAATACAGAGCAGTGAAAATATAGATGTCAATTTGACTTCCTGTTGTGTTTAACTTCCTGTACGGTCAGCCCCAAGTCATTCAGCCTAGCAGGCATGAGGCACTTAAATGTTAAACACAAAGAAACAGTTCACATCTTTTATTTCACTGCATTACAGCCATCCCTCGTTCATGGCGGTTAGTTGATTCCAAACTCAACCGCTATAAGTGAATTTCTTAAGTAGGATTTATTATTTATAAGTGGAATATTTTGTTAGTGCATAGAAAACCTGTTTAGCACCTTTAAAATACGCCTTTTAATATGATTAGAGCCCTCTAGACATGAAATAACCCTATAGTCACTTTTACACTCCTATTACCCAACATAGTAGACGTAAGAGAAAATAAGACATAGAAGACCTTATTTAGAGAGTCATACACGTCACAAAAGTCATGCTGTAACTCTGAAAATATTCAATTTATTAACATTGGCTCATATGGTGGAGATTCATAAGTCACTGTTGATGCACTACACGTCTGATGGGGATGTCATACAACTTCATGTTAAAATAATCCCAACTATCCCTTTAATGTAAACAGTTTTTTCTTGCATTATCTCGCAAAAGTTCAATTTTTTTTTAACCCATCAATTTTTTTCTCCGTGTCCGTAGGAACCAATCAACCGCGAGAAAGGCGGGACCACTGTAAAGTTTTTTTAGCAACTCAAAAGTGACTGTCGTGTTTGTCGTTTGACGTTGTTGACGTGAAATGAAAAATGATCTTTTCAGGCACATTATTCTAAAAGATTCCGACAAGCACAGTTCCCATCCTTAAAACCAAAAGCAGAAGTGTGCGGGGTCTCGTTTGTCCTCGGCAGTGCTAATGAGCCTCTAGTGATCAGCTGACTCTGTACAAGTGGGGGGAGATATTACTGTCAAGTATTACTCATAATAACCCAAAATATTGGCGGTATTTGCACGCGAGTCATACTTTCTTGGCCTGTTCCACGCATTGCATGTCAGCACTGGCGATCCTGGAGCAGGACAGCGTCTTTCCTGGTTGCTCCTAGTAACACTTTAGGATTTGACCCTGAAGATGTGCACACACTGGCTGGACGTTGATGCGCCTTCGCAAACAACTGGTTGGGTCAAGAGTTCCTACAATAGACATGCAAAAGTTCTATTACTGTAAAAAGGGAATAAATTCTCACGCAAAACGCGATGCGTCTCCTCTTTGCTTTTTTGGAAACTCTCAGAGGTGGTCTGGTTAAATGCTTTGCACTGGAAAAAAAAAAAAAGCAAAAAAAGCATGAAAATATTTGCGTCTTTATGATCAGAAGGTATTAGGGGGGCAACAATACATGTATCGAACCGTTCCACGTGTAATGAAATGGGGGGGAGCTAAAAGATGATGTAACCTTTAGCATGAGATTTAAGCTCCAAAGAATGATTAGCATGCATGTTTGTTGTGCTGCTTGCGGCTCATTGAGGGAAAATCCAACATGCGCTGCTATAAGAGCTGTACTGTCCTTCGAGAAGACATGTTGCAAAATAAAGCTGAGGTTTGCAGAGCTGATTCGTTTTTCTGTTCTTACTGCATCTGCAGCTCCTTCCTCCTCGCTTCCATCTCCTCCTGCAGACTCCTTTGCATCTCCTCTTTGATTTTCTGCCTCAAGTCCTCCTCAAACTCCTCAGGAGAACGCAGCGAGGCTGTTTTGGGAGCACACAAAAGTTGCAGTCCCCTTGCAGAACTTGAACAGGAAGAGGAGCTAACCTGCTGCAGGTGGTGCCACAGAGACAAAGGTGGCGACTTCCTCCTCCACGTCAGGGGGCAGAGGCAGGGTGGTGGTGGGTTCCTCTGCAGGCGGTGAGGAGGAGCTTTCAAGAGATGGTACCACAGAAAGCTCCAAGGAAGCAGGCGGCGGCAGTAGATGGACATCTGGAGAAGGAATGACGTCCGGTGGCCGAGGTTGTGCTTCAGCGGGTGGTGGAGCAGCTGCCTGGTGCTGAGCGTCAGCTGGAGGTGGCATCTCCTGCTCTCGTGCAGGCGAGGCAAGGCTTTCCACAGCAGGCGGCGCAGCTGACGGTGGAGCTCCAGCGTGAGCAGTGACAACTGATGGTGGTGAAGAAGCTGATGGTTCCTGTGGTGGAGTGGCCAAGATGAATTGCGGCGGGGTCAGAAGAGTTAGGAGGTGCTTCACCGAGGGGGCGGGTACCGAGGGACGGCACCTGCGTGAGGCGGAGACAACGGAGGACCGGCGACCTTTTGTCTCATCCGTTTGATGACTCTGACAGACAGCTGACAACATTACACATGTGACCTCCATCATCATGATCATCATCATCATCACTTGGTAGCAGTCACATGACATCTGTGGAGCCTCCTATGGGTTGTGGTGAAAATGCTTTGCAAGACACTCTAGCATGCTACTCCACATACCCTTTGTGGGATAAATGGACAATAACTTGCTAAGGCCTGCCTACAATCCCACAGGGTACTTGGCGCCCTCTACTGACCAAACCAAGTAGTGCACATAAACACATAACCCACAGCAACGCTTACAATTTAGGCTCAAACAGCGCCACCATGCGGTGTGTTTGTCAGAAAGATAATAGCACAGCCAACAGAGGATGTCTTATGTTTTATAGATTAATAGATTGTTTCAATTACATCAGTAACTTTGTTTTAATACCATCTATTTGTACATAAAATGTATTCATATTTTTAAGTCTTGCAGTATAAATCTAAAGAGTGTTTAGATAAATAGTGTTCCAATAAGTGTTGCCATTTTATATTTGTATTTTTCTTTACTGGAAAAAAGTAATTGCAGCTGCCCTGTGATTGGCTGGCGACCAGTCGCCCAAAGTCAGTTGGGATAGGCTCCAGCATGGCCCCACGACCCTAATGAGGATGAAGCGGTATAGAAAATGGATGGATGGTAATTGCAGCTAATTAGTTCCATTTATAAATATTTCATTTATAAATGAAATATTTTGGTAGTGAGAGCATGAAAAATCTGTTTACCACCTTTAAATACACTTTAACATGATTATTCAATTCAATTCAAGAGTTTTATTGTCATATGCATAGTAAAACAGGCAGTTATACTATGCAATGAAATTCTTATTCTGTTCATTCTCCCAAGAAAAGAAAGAAAACACAAGAAAGAATAAGAACATAAGAAACATTAATACCAATAAATTAAACAACAACAACAGAAGAGACATTAATACAGATAAATAAATGAATAAATAATAAAGTGCTATGAGTGTGTGCGTGTGTTGCGTGCGGCGTGTGTGAGTGCTTCGTTGAGAAGCCTGATGGCCTGTGGGTAAAAGCTGTTTGCCAGCCTTGTGGTCCTGGACTTCAAACTCCTGTAGCGTCTGCCTGACGGTAGGAGTGTGAATAATGAGTGTTGTGGATGTGTGCTGTCCTTGATGAGGTTTTGTGTTCTTCATAGGACTCTAGTTTTATAAATGTCTTGCAGTGAGGGGAGGGCTGCCCCAACAATGTTCTGTGAGGTCTTGATCACCCGCTGGAGTGCCTTCCTGTCACGTGTTGTACAGTTACCGTACCAAACAGTGATGGAGGCGGTAAGGACACTTTCCATAGTGCATCTGTAGAAGCAACTCAGGATTGTGGTGGACATGCCAAATTTCCTCAGTCTTCTCAGGAAGTACAGTCTCCTTTGGGACTTCTTCAGAATTTGTTGGGTGTTGTGAGACCAGAGGAGGTCCTCGCTGATGTGTGTGCCAAGGAACTTGAAGGTTTTCACCCTCACCCTCACCCTCTCCACCTCAGTCTCATCAATAAACAGGGGTCTATGCGGCTCCTTTTCCCTTGTTCTTGGGTCGATGATCATCTCTTTAGTCTTATCTGTATTGAGAAGGAGATTGTTATCACGACACCAAGCTATGAGGTCCGCCACCTCTCTTCTGTATGACGTTTCAACACCACCAGTGATCAGTCCGATGACTGTAGTGTCATCCGCAAATTTAATGATGCTGGTGTTGTTCTGGGAGGCCACGCAATCGTAGGTGAAGAGCGTGTAGAGGAGCGGACTCAGCACACACCCCTGTGGGGTCCCAGTGCTCACAATTCTTGAGCTGGATGTGCGATTGTGGACTCTGACTGACTGGGGCCTGCCTGTTAGAAAGTTAAACACCCAGTTACAGAGGGAGGGTGAGAGGCCAAGTGTGAGGAGCTTATTTGTGAGTTTGTGGGGGCTGACTGTATTAAAAGCAGAGCTATAGTCTATAAATAGCATTCTGATATATGTGTCCTGGCCCTGTAGGTGAGAAAGGGCTGTGTGGATGGCAGTGTTGACTGCATCATCAGTGGACCGGTTCTGGCGATATGGAAACTGTAGAGGGTCCACAGTGGCCGGGATGCTCTTTTTGATGTGGGTCATGACTATTCTTTCAAAGCACTTCATTACAATAGGAATGTTAGAGTGCTATAGAGCGATAGTCATTCAAGCAGGTCACGTTGCTCTTCTTGGGTACGGGCACTATGGCAGCTTCTGTCTGTACTGTCTTTTGGCCTCTCGTATGGACCTCCTCAGGTCATATCTGGCCTTTTTGTAGTCCTCAGCGGTGCCCATGACAAATGCAGTCGAACGAGCACGTAGTTTAGCCCTTACATCACAGTTCATCCACGGTTTTTGATTGGGGTATTTTCTGTAATACTTGATTGGTGATTAGAGCCCTCTCGACATCAATTAACACCCCTATAGTCACCTTTACACTCCTATTAGCCAATATAGTAGACATAAGAGGAAATAATATTAAGCACAGCAAACCGGTTTACCACCTTCTAAATATGGGTTGTAACACGATTAGAGCTCTCTTGCTATGACACAACACCCCTACAATCACCTTTACATCCTATTCCCCGATATAGTAGACAATATGGATGTGCATGTTTTTTGTACAGTACTTCCTGTGGTAACTATTGCCTCATCAGTGCAACATTACAGGCATTATTTTGGTCTCATTTAAAAAAAAAAAAAGTGTTTCTCTATAATTCGCTTGAAACCTCAACCCGGCCTGCAGGTTCAAACACCCAAAAGAAACGGACAATTGTTAGTGTTAGCAACTGAGAGTGACCCGCCCTGTTTCGCACCGGGCACGAACACAGGACCTTCGCAATGGGAGACGAGAGCGCTGACCATACGGCCAACAGCCCAGACTGTCAACCCCGTGTGCACGTTTACGAACTTACACTTGCACAGCCTCACAGGCTGGCATCCGTTACATGAGCACAAGGGAGGAATTTGTGAGTGGGACGTTTCCACCAGTGCTTGTACAGCTGCACACACAATATTTAATTTAGGCGTTTAACTTTCAAACCCAAAAGCACTTACTCGAATGCCCTCCGTCAAAGTGACGCCTCCACCGTCACAGGCACCGTCACCGGCACCACAGTGGGGATGACTCGGGCTGTCACCACCCATGAAACGCCCGCTGCACGCTTGCCCCTGCCACGCGTTTTCACTACCAACTCGTCTCTAATCAAAACCACAGCAAGTAGACACAACCTGCCCTACCCACTGAGGAGTATCAGTAACGACGACTCCCATTGGTGGTTGAAACCGAAACTCAGCATCGCCTCTCCTGATTGGTCCATTGCACTTCTGCTCGACGTGATCGGATCGAGTACAAAATTGATCGGAAAATTATACCCTATTGGCTATTTCAATGTGCCTAGTGGAACCAGAGATAACACGTGGGAAGGTGTAAAATTAAGAACATAGATGACCCATAATAGTCAGTCTATAAAAACGAACGGTTTATTTTCCAATCTCCAAATCAGCTCACTTTAATCCAAGTGTATATGTTTAAGACAATGAATACAAAACATTTTTTCTAATCACAGCTCTTATATGCAACAGTACCTAATGATGTGTCCCAGTTCAATTTCCATAGAAACACTTGACATCCATGTTAAGTCCTTCTCAACTGGTGGGAGCCACTCATCTAGTCCAACATTGTACTGAATACAACCAATGCCTGACCTTTTCCCCATATTTTGATGTAAAACTGAGCAAAACTTTAGTCATCTTCCTCATTAGTATGCAGTAATCCCTCGTTTATGGCGGTTCTGTAGTACCAGTCCGGGCCGCCTTGAATGAATTTCCACTAATTTCCACTTTGATCTGAACATGTATACAAGTCACAATGGAATACATCACATAGTAAAAGAAGCCAAAAACTTACCACTTCCACACCGATTGAGAGAAGAACCTGTTTTCCAGCTCAGTCATGGCCTGTCCGCTCAGCTCTGCTAGCTCGATACTGAAATAACGATACATCTAAAACCAGCTCTTCAGGCTCTGAAATCGACTGTCAAATCAAAGTATTCATACTTTGGATACTTCAGTCCGCAGAGGTTTACATAAAAGGTTCGTCTGCAGAAAGGTTGACCCATTGTAAACCGAGCAATGCGTGAATAAAGTTTTCATTCTTAAAGTTAATAATTTATTTTGTTTTCCTTATTTTTGTTCAAAATGTATTTTATATGGCTTTGTCTTGTTGTACATTAGCTTGGCTACATTATAAATCACCCCCTACCTCAATATGCTTAGAAAAAATTACTAGAATTATACAATTATTACATTTAAAGGAATAATTTCATTAAATTAATTACACGTCCTTATGCAACGTTATGAAGTACATTTTTTTAAACTTACCAGTCACATTTTACTCAGCATCGGATCGGAAACAAAATCTGTGATATCGCACATCACTAGTCTCCATGCAGTGTGAAAGGCAATGGAGTGTCATAATAGTACTGATGCCTAGTGACCACAATACTACAGTACATAGTATTTTTGGACTAATAGTAGGCCATAGACAACCACCAAACAGACAGGGAAAGGCTTCTTGAGATGTTATCTGTACTTCTGTGAAGAATGTGTCAGACGTTTCGCTCCTCATCCGAAGTGCTTTGTCAGCGAATTAATAAGTGCTGGTAGCCTAGGCCTTAAATACAGTAAGAGAGGTCGGAATTGGTGTGCCAACACCCTCCTCCTATTGGTTCCTTAGCCAGAACAATAAATGCTAACGAGCTAGTATCAGAGTCGTTCATACCCAACTACAGGGAGCTACACTTCCATTTGACCGGAGGTGCTAATGGCAGGAGAGGATTAGACCACAACTCCGCCCAGGCTTAGTGTAAGGAACCAATAGGAGGAGGGTGTCGGCACACCAATTCCACCCACTCTTACTGTATTTAAGGCCTAGGCTACCAGCACTTATTAGTTCGCTGACGAAGCTCTTCGGATGAGGAGCGAAACGTCCGACACCTTCTTCACAGAAATACAGATGACGTCTCAAGAAGCCTTTCCCTCGTTGGACAACTCCTGTACGACTGAGAGCCTACACAGACGCACCAAACAGATAGCATTTATTCATGATTTGAAAAACCGTGATATAGTGAGGGAGTGATATTGAAACCGTGATCAATGAGTGATATAGTGAGGGAGTGATATTGACACCGTGATCAATGAGTGATTACTGTTTACTCATTGCATAGTAAAATGATACTGATCAGATTTTTTGGGTCGTATTTTGTACAGTTTTTGCCATTCTTACCCCTCATTTCTTGAATGAAATACCTCTTACAGTAAATGCACTCTGGACATGTTCATGTTCCAAAATATGACAAGGGATTTCAAAATACAATTTGCTTGGTTTGATTTAAATAAAAGTGCCAGCCTGTGAGGCTGTGCAAGTGTACGTTGGTAAACCTCACTCCCTCTGACTTAAGAGCTACGCTGAACACGCGGTCGACAGTCCGGGCTTTTGGCCGTGTGGTCAGCGCCCTTGCCTCCCATTGCGAAGGTCCTGTGTTGGAGCCCCGGTGCGGGCGGTGCGAAACAGGGCGGGTTACATTAGAACACACAAGAACATTCCTTAGAACACGTTTATTCAAAGCTGGCAAATGATATTCATAGCTTGTGTTGCTAAAGTTATGCATTTGAAAAGTCGACGGCATATGTCCGCAAGCGCCCCGTCCTCACTTGGCCTTCTTCGTGCCGTCGGGATGAGCCCGCAGGCTGCCCCACACCTCCGTGTAGAGCAGCGTGCCCACGAAGACCAGGGCCGTGCCCACCCAGTGCAACGGCGTGAAGGGGTTCTGGAAGTAAATGATGGAGAAGATGAGGCTGAGGAACTTCCTCAGCGTCACCACCAGCGTGACTGTGAGCGAGGCGCACTCGGTGGTCAGGATGAAGACGCCGCGGATGCACACGTACCTTGGAGGCCAGTGCGTTAAGGTCAAACACGTAGGAGCGAAACTAGGGAAGGCGTGCAATGACCATGTGACAAAGGATACTGTGTGATGACGTTGATGAGCAGGTAGATCCACATCATCGGCACACTCCGTTTAATAAGCGGAACAAGCACTGGAGCTGGAAAGAGAAAAGAAAAGCACCAGTATGGATAAAAGTATGCACTTCTTTTTACACTTTCTAATGCTTTTTCAAAAATACATTTGTAAAACACGCTGTTTCCTGTTTGAATACGGCCTATAAGTAGTACCAATAATGCACATTGAAGCAAATGTAACTTTTTTTGCCTAAATGAAGCATTTAAGCATAAAAATGGCTAAACAAAGTCAAATACTTGTACAAATATAAAGCATTCAGGAGACACCCTCAAAGACGTGATGGTATGTAGTATTATACACTGGTGGTCACTAGGTGCCAGTAACGTTACTGCAATGTTGGGTGAGACACACAAGTACCAGGGGTGTGTAGGGGTGTTATTTCATGTCTAGAGGGCTCCAATAATGTTCAAAGTGTATTTAGAAAGTTGTAAACAGGTTTTCTATGTCTTAGATGACTTATCTTCTCTTATTATGTCTACTATATTGGGTAATGGGAGTGTAAAGGTGACTATAGGGGTGTTATTTCATGTCTAGAGGGCTCTAATGTAGTATATACAGGTTGAGATGGTATTTCCTGCTGGACATTTTGCCTGTCGCACCTCCTCCAGTGCACTTTGGGTCAGATGCAGGATCGTCAGCTGGTGCCACCTTTCACTGATGTTTCGCCCCCTAGCCAGTACATCTCCAGGTGGGGGGGCAAGTGGCATCTTGGGACGTCTCCCTACCACTCCCTGCATCCAACCCTATTGGGGTGTCTGACCCCATCTGCTATCTTTCCTCCTTAACCACAACCAGTAGCTTGCTTTTTCGGCCTCTTCTGCTAGCTCCTTGATTGCTCGCTGTAGTTTTGCCCCTGCTGTTCCTAGAGCGCGGAGAAGCTGGATCGCTGACCTGCCAACGAAGCCCCTGCACCCGACCTCCACTGGGTGGATGGATGCTGCCCACCCTGCCTCTTTGCACTCTGCTGCCAGCTCGGTGTACTTGAGCTGCTTGGTCTCATGTGCAGATGGTATTCCCTCTTCCCACGGCACAGTTAACTCAATGATGAGGACCCGCTTGGCAGCTGTGGACCACATCACGATGTCTGGTCTTAGGGTTGATTGCACAATCTCGCTTGGGAAGATGAGCTGCCTGTCCAGGTCGACACGCATTTCCCACGCCTTCCCAGGGGTTAGCAATGATCTTGCCTGACTGCCCTGCGCCTTTTCCTGGGTCTCCCCTGGTCGTACGAAGGAGATGCTAGTCGTTTGGCCGCTTGCTGTTGCGTTAGCAGCTGTTCTTCTTGTCTCCAGGTGCTTTGCCAGCTTCCTCAGCACTTGATTGTGCCGCCATCTGAGACGTCCTTGTGACAGTGCCACTTTGCATGATGCCAGGATGTGTTGGAGGCCTACTTTGTCACTTTCACACAGCGAGCACCTGTCCTCACTCCCAAACCACGTGGAGAGGTTCTGAGGGCACGGGAGGGTGTCGTAAGCTGCCCTGACCATGAAGCTGAGCCGTGCCTGTGGGGCTTGCCAGATGTCTTGCCAGGTTATGACCCTGTGGACAGTGTCCTCCCACCTGGTCCATGCCCCTTGCTTGCCCTGGGACACCGCTTTGATGAGATACTGCTCTTGCTCTGCTCGAGCCACTTCCTCCACAATCATGGCCCTTCTCTGCTGTCTTGAGGCTTTTGACCAGAATCTCATTGGTTCCCTGAAGCCGACTCCAGCCCGGCCTTCCTGCACTCTCCCGGTGATCTCTCTGTGTTGTAGCCTACTGACAGCCTGATTCACTTCTGGTTGGGCCCTCCATTTGCGCCCCATTCTGACGGCTACTGCCGCGGCTCTTATTGCAGGGTCCCTGGACTCCTTGAGTTCAAACACCAGGCGGGCCTTTTCCTGTTTGTACCCAAGGCCCACTGACTTCATGGAAGCTGAAGTGCATTCTTTCCAAAGAGTCCTGCGTTGGAGAAGCAGCGAGGGAGACCCAACCATTTCCTTATATAGGTGTTTGCAATGCTGTCTAACCTGCTGACCGTGGTGGATGGAATCTCGCAGACTTTAAGTGGCCACATCACACGCTGGAATAGTGTGAACTGGTAGCACCACAGTTTGAACTTCCCGGGGAGCTGGCTGCTATCAATCCTGGCCAGGCCGTGCCCCAGCTGCTGTTGTACCCGCTTGCCCATCTGCCTGTCAGAGAGGTCAACAGTGTATTCTCTTCCGAGGCTTCTAATAGGCTGCTCTGACAACAGGGGTATCCTCTCCCCCCCTACCATGAACACCGTCCTATCGGTCCTTACTCCTCTCCTGATTGACAGGCTCCGCGACTTGGCTGGCTTTATCTTCAGTCTTGCCCACTGCGTAAGCTCATCCAGGCGTTTGAGGACCCTTGCTGTACATGGAGCGGTCTGTAGGATGCTTGTCACATCGTCCATGTACCCTCTCAGGGCGGGAAGTCTTTTTCCAGATGGCAGCCTCACACCTCCAACCACTTGTCTTGCTCCACGGAGAATGAGCTCGAAGGCAGCCACGAAGAGTATGGGCGAGATCGCGCAGCCCATTGCAATGCCGACCTCCAGCTGTTGCCACCTTGTTGCCGAACCTTCTCAGGTGAAGCACATGTGGAAATTGCTGAAGTATTTGGCTATGATGGTGCTGACAGCTGTTGGGATGTGAAAGAACTCCACTGCGTAGTCAATCACCTTGTGTGGTACTGACCCATACGCATTGGCCAAGTCTAGCCATACCACATGGAGGTCAGTGCGCTCCCTCTTGGCCCGCTGGATCTGCTCCCAGATCACGGCTGAGTGCTCAATACACCCTGGGAACCCTGGGATCCCCGCCTTCTGGCAACTTGTGTCAACATACCCATTGCCCTTAAGGAAGTTGGTCATTCTCCTTGCGAGAATCGAGAAGAACAGCTTCCCCTCCACGTTCAGTAATGCGATGCTCCTGAACTGATCGATGGTGGTAGAATTCAATTCTTTTGGGATGAATACGCCAACTGCCTGCTGCCACTCGGCTGGGATGGACTCCTTCTTCCAAGCCACCCTCATCAGCCTCCACAAGATTTTGGTCACTTGTGGGCTGTTCTTGTAGAACTTATAGGACAGCCCATTTGGTCCGGGTGCTGAGGCTGATCTTGCTTTCCTCAGGACCTCTGTAAGCTCACTTAGTCTTGGTGGAGAGGTGTCAAAGGCAATGGTTGGTGGTGGTGGCCGTGGTATGTGGCCTGGGGAACCAAGTGGTTTGTCTCTGTCTGCATCGGTGTAGTGGGTCTTTGCATATTGCTCCAGCTCTTCCTTGGAGATGTCCAGCCTTCCGCTCCGTTTCTCATCCAGCAGCTGTCTGGCATACCTGTATGGGTCCTGGAAGAAGGCTCTTCTTTCCTTCTCCTTTCTCTTTCTCCACTTCCTGATCCGGTCTGCGCGGCGAAGTTTTGCAAGTTTTTGTTTGAGCTCATCCCAGAGTAGCTTTAGACCTGGTTTCTCGTCTGGGGTTGCTTTCCTCCACCTTTTCCGGAGTTGGCGTCTGTTGCATAGGAGCTCCTCGATCTGTTTCTCCCTTCGCCCTTTCTGGGTAGGAAGTGAGCGTGTGGCTCGTTTCCCTGTGATTTCTCCGAACCTTTCTTTACACTCCTGGAAGCAGATGTTACTGAGGGCCCTCAGCTTGTCCTCAAATTTGCCTCGCAAAGCTTGCTCCACTATGCCGCTCAGGTCTCTGTCAAGTTTGCTCCATGCGCCTCTCTCCTTTGCAGTTGGCCACTTGATCCTGCCACGCTGCTCTAGCTGCTTGGGCATACTTCCTGTTTGTTTGGCTGAAGTAGGGACAGTGTGTCCACCATCCAGGCTTGCTGTCTCCATCTCTTGCCCCGTTTCCTCTGCTGTTGCCCTTCCTGCACTGTCGGGTCCTGCTACACTATGGTTTGCTCCCTGGCTTTGGGTCCCTTTCGTCTGACCTGCCGAAGCAGTGCGATTGTGCTGTCTGGGCTGCCTGCCACACTTCATCTTTCCTTGATGGATATGCAAGCCTCTTAGTGAGGTCACTTTCTGCCACCCACAACTACACTTCGGGAGGAACTTCTCGTAGTCATTATCCATTCCATTCATTACCGTTTGGTCCGTCCTGGTGGGCCCTTCTTCCACCCCGCCTCTCGGAGGGCCCTCGGGTTGTTTCTTCTTATTTGTTTTCGTAGTCAGTGAGGATGGCTCCGACTTGGGGAGCCGGTGGGTAGGGTGCTAATAATGTTAAGAAATGTATTTAGAAGGAGGTAAACAAGTATTCTATGTCATATGTCTCATTTTCTCTTATTATATCTACTATATTGGGTAATGGGAGTGTAAAGGCGACTATAGGGGTGTTATTTCATGTCTGGAGGGCTCTAATCATATTAAAAAGTGTATTTGGAAGGTGGTAAACAGGTTTATTATGCCTAATATGTCTTCTATTCTCTTATTATGTCTACTATATTGGGTAATAGGTGTGTAAAAGTGACTATAGGGGTGTTATTTCATGTCTGGAGGGCTCTAATGTTAAAAAGCATATTTAGAAGGTGGTAAACAGGTTTTCTACACTCTGCCACAATATTCCAGTTATAAATTGTGAAAATTCACTTGTCACGGTGGGGTGTGGAACGAGGGATTACTGTAGTTGGATAAGTCCTGTGATAAAAATAAATCAAATAATTTAAATATCATCCAACACCTGGCCCTTTTGAAAGTCAACATCAGCATTTTTGCATTTTTGAGAATTTTGGAAATGCATTGAAAAGGAATATTTTAACCCCAACTTTAATACTTGTTTTGGTATTTTTAAACTTCCAATCGTACCATCCAACATGATATGCTTGTGTTTTTTCTATTTGTTTGTGTAGTCACGATGCGGCTCATAAACATGTCATCCTGTCGTGCTACATGACTGAATGAGGAAGGACGACGTCCGTGGGTGAGGAAGAGGATGTGACTCACGGCTTTGACTGAAGTGGACACAGTGGTTGTAGATGTCCGTGTACAGCAGCAGGAAGCCCGGCAGAGGCAGGAAGTGCTGCAAAGGCACACGGTGAAGATGAGAACGGGCAGGAAAAGTCGGCTAAAGAGGAGCGGTTTGATTGACTGGCCTACAGGGGGCGTGGCCTGCATGTTGCAGAGTACGGTCATTTCCCCCCTGATTTCAATGGTAAATATTTTTATTGATTTATTTTTTCCAATAGTAACGTCAACAGAAAGATCTTTTTCTTCAATGAGCTTTGTAGATGATCTTCTTGTGATATTATGACTTAATTCCCAGAAGATTAGAACTTTCCCCCCGAACCTCTTTTTCTAAAAGCTACTCTTATTTTCTTTTCTTTGTTTCTCATATGACTTTTAAAACATTATTTTTTCTTCTACTACTAAAATGACATTTTCCCTCATAACGGCACCAGTCTTTTCTTGTAAAATTGCATCTGTTTTTCCCCATTTCTGCTGTTTTTTTGCCCCCCTGTAAATGTTTTCCTCATAATTTGGACTTTATTCCCATATTTAACTTTATTTTTCGAATATTTATATTTTACAACCAAAAATGGCATTATTTTGTTTTCTTTCTTACATTGCAACTTTTAAAAATATATTTTTTTCTTTAATATTTTAACTATGTGCTACTTAAATGACATTACTGTTCTTCGTAATATTGCGACTTTATTCTCGTGACAGTTTCCTTGTAAAATTACAGCCATTTTTTCCATTTCTGTTGCCCCCCTCCCCCAACCATATCAACTTCATTATTTTCCTCTTGTGATGAATGACTTTATTCTCAGATTTAAGCTTTATTCTTGTAACATTCATTTTTCACAACCAACTTTTCAAAAAATGACATTATTATGTTTGCGACTTTAAAAAAATAAATAAATAAAATCTTTCATATTTCAACTACTTCAGCTACTAAAATGAAATTATTTTTCCTCATAATCTTACGACTAATATTAATATCTTATCGTAATATTGCAACTCTTCCTTATGAGAATGCAACTTCTTTCTTACAATATTTTGACTTTATTCTTGTAAATTTACTGCTGTTTTTTTCCCATTTCTTTTTCCAACTAATTCAGCTTTCTTCTTATAAATTTTCATCTTGTAATTATGACTTTATTCTCATAATATCTTTTCTTCCCCAACCTAATTTCCAAACGTTACTGTCCAATGCCGTTTTGTTTTCTTTTTCGTATTATGACTTTAAGAGAATGACATTTTTGTCTTGAATATTTCAACTGAAACGACATCACTTTCCCCCCATCATATTACGACTTTATTCTGATAAAATAGAAACTCTTTCTCGTTAAAATGTGCCATTTTTCTTATAATATTTAGACTTTATTTGTGTAAAATTACAGCTGTTTTTTTCCATTTCTACTGTTGTTCTTCTCAATTTTTCAACTATTTCAAATTAATTCTTGTACATTTTCTTGATTCCCGTATTTGTCACATTCATTTCTCACAACCTCATTTTCCCCCCCAAAAAAATAATAATTTTTACATTGCAACAAAAATGTTTTTTTTCCTTTTGTGTTTCACCTTTCTGCTACTAAGATGACATTTTTCGTCATAATATTGACTTTATTCTCGTCATAATGCAACGTTTTTCCTCATTAGAATGCGGCTTTTTGCTGATTTTAATCTTGTAAAATGACTGCTTTCCACCCCCATTTCTGCTGTTATTTTAATTTTCCAACTAATTCAACTTTCTTGTTCCTTTTTTTCCTCGCAATTATGACTTTATTCCCATAAAAGCTGAACTTTATTCTCATAACATAACATAACTTTTATCCGCAACCTAATTTTCCAAAAATGACAACTTTGTTGTTTTGTTTGTTCCTCATAGTCTTAGCACTTAAAACAAAAACTAAAATCATTTTTCTTTAACATTTCAATGTTATGCTCATAAAAATCTGTTAAATTTTCTTGTTGGATTACATTTTTCGCTTAATATTTTGACTTTATTCTTGTACAATTACAGTGGATTTTTTTTATTTTTGCTGTTTATTAAACTCGTCTTCTTGTTCAATTACATTAGTAGAGTGTGCCGCGGGCTGCACTATTGACACCCCTGTCCTGATGTATATACGCTACATTTATTTTATGATAGGGTTTGGATGAGCAACAAATGCATTTTCCAGGTGTTTTATGGCTGCGTGCATGATTTGTATTTTTTTGCTTGGGGTGGTGGGGGTGTCGACTGACTCACGTTATAAAAAAGAGCCTCCTTGGAGTGCTTTCCATACTTCTTGTACAGCGTCTCCTGGAAAATTCCCATCCTCGCCGACATGAGCAAAGCAAAGGTCAACATGGCGATTCCTGAAGGTGAAGAATGATATTCGTTGGCCGGTGTGTGACGCAAACGCCATCGATGACGTGACGAACGTTTGCAGCTTGGCCGACGGTCGCAGGAAACACCTCCGCCGTGTCAACTCACCCACCAGCCAGCGAATGACGGGGTAAAATCCTTGCTCCTCTGATCCCTCGCTGGCCACGTTCTGCAGAAAGACGGCACGCAAACACACTTTTTACTTCAATTCTCACCTTCTAGCTGATGAACGCATGCTTTAAAATCGAGCATGAATTCAGTCTAATTGAGGATAAGGTGTACCCGTCAAGCTAAACATGGCAGAGAAGCTACTGTCCCTCGCTATATTATTGTTGGAATATCACCACCTCACGATAGCACACTTTTTCAAATCTGAATGAACAAATGATGGCTGTTTGGTGGTTGACTGTGGATTATTGTTCATCCAAAAATACAGAAAGACTATGTAGTTCTATGGAGCATTGTGGTCACCAGGCATCAGTAATGTTATTAGATCACATGACCTTTCACACTGCATGGAGACTGGCTACTGAGCCAGCACAGCCCAGTCCACACACCATGGTCGAGAGAGTGAAAATAGGTGCTCTCATTCTGTGTGGAAGTGGTTAAGTTTTTGGCTTCTTTGTCCTTCGTCCCCACTCCGTTTGAAACACTTTCTCAAGTTGAGACGAAGTAAGTTGGAGAGGCTAAATAGTTGGAGGCCATAGCCTGTGCAATGTTAATGAACAAAGAATAATAGTGTAAAGGTGACTACAGGGGTGTTATTTCATGTCTAGAGGGCGCTAATAATGTTAAAACCTGTATTTCGAAAGTCATAAACAGGTATTCTATGTTCTAACACCAAAATATTCCAGTTATTAACATTGAATCCTATATTGCAGAAATTCATTGAAGGCGGTCGGGTCTGGGAACAATTAACCGCCATAACGAGGGATTACTGTATATGGAACCTTTGGCCTTATACTCTGTAAGTCAGAGTGACACTTTGGTTCGGAGCCCTGCGTCTCTTTTTATCCAGCTATATGCTATAAGCTACTGTATGTCGCTGTAGCAGCTCACAGCTGCTAAATTATATATAGAAATATAATATATTATATTAATAAGCAGCTCACATTACGGAAAAGGAACCTTGTTGGCGCTTTTTGGAGTGTTTTTCAGAAGGCGTTCTAGGCCCAATGGGTGTGCCCCATTACTTGCATTCTTAGCTGCCTCTTTTTATCTTTTTAGAGGACACAGAAAAGAGAAAGACATGTGTTCATGTCTCACGTGAAGATTGTGGATGATGGGCAACATTCCAAAAAAGAAGTGTACTTTTTGGTTAATGAAGGGTTTATGATGGCCACATGTTGACCCTAGAACGGATGAAATAAATGTCCAGATTTGCTCAGAGGAAAAAGAGAAGAAGATGAAAAAGTGACTTACCACTTGCTTGGCTGACATGACGGTGCAGATGAAGATGCCACATGAAACTAAAGCGATGGATAAATACTTGCTGGGTGAATATCTGCAGGAGGACGAGACGGGAGGTAAGAGGACGGCTAGAAAAGGGAGCCGGAAGGTAAAACTGTGAGCCTCGAGACCTTTTCTTCAGAATGACGACCCCCAGGACCATGTTGGCGATGAGGGACCCCTGCAAGAAGACGACAGGTAAGACCACCACGGCGGTCGTGTCGCCAGTGACAAGCGCCGGTCTCTTACGGATCGGAAGATCATGTGCAGTGGCATGGCGATGTTGAAGTTGAGAGCGTAGTTGTTGACGACACTGACTGTGAAGAACATGCTCACCATGATGGCGTAGTTCCTAGGAGGGAAATGCAGAAAAATCCTTGTCGTGTTTCTGTGCCGCCTGCGTGCGTTTGGAAAACTCCTACCTGATGGGGATGACCGGCTTCTTCCTGCCGCAGCCGGCTTCAAACATTAATCCCTCCAGCGCGATGAACACAAACTGCGCACACGTCACGATGTTGCCGCATCCCGGGAACTCCCTGGAGAACAAGCACATGAAAACACAACATTTCACTTGATAGAAAAACACCTTTGGACCAGGGCTGCACCATTTTGGCCAAAAATAACTCCATTTTCAATTTTGAGCTTTTTTTTTTGTGAAAACTAAAATCAAAGAAAGGGTTATTTATTGATTTATATATTTTCTTAGTGCTGTCATTGTTATGTTCCGAGTGCCCCTGAATGCACCTCGCTGTGGTCTGCTGACAATAAGAACGTGTCGTGCTGAGGAGGACTAGAGATGTGTTTGGGAGTTGAGGACAGGGATGCCCCGATCCACTGTATTTTGAAGATCGGATAATATCAGCTTCCGCCACGAGATCAAACCGATCCAGTTGCCATATCACGTTGGCAATTCTGGGCCGCACTCCAACATGGTAGGTGCGGTAATGCGCCTCAAAGCTGGTCGCCACTCGACTCCCGCCACCCGCAAGAAGAAGAAAAGGCAACACAAAGTTAGTTTCACATTGGACGTTGGATATTGGGGTCCGTAGCCACAGCGGTTGTTCCCCCTCACTGCTGTTTCATGGTGCGGGGAGCTCGCACGAGAAGTGCCACTCTAGCCGCTGGTTGTTTATACTAAGGACCGTCAATAAATTACTACAGTGTTCCCTCGTTTATCACGAGGGATAGGTTTCCAAAATAGCCTGCAATAAGTGAAACCCACCAAGTAGCCAACTATATTTTTGTGCAATGATTACATATGTTTTAAGGCTGTAAAACCCCCCACCATACACTTTTCGCATTAACATTTTATCACAGTTCAAATTTTGTTTGAATTTTAATTGATCAACTTACAAGATTGGACACAAGAAATTGAGTGACTCACGCATATTTCACTCCTCTGGGCGTGGCTTGTCCTGGCGCCGTTAGGCTTTAGCGTGTTTGTATTCTTGTTCAAACATATTGCTCCTCCTCGTCCTCCATTAAGATTCATTTACAGTATTCCAGGTGCCCTACAGCCGTGTGACTTCTGCCTTCATTCAGCATGTATGATCGCTTGCTTTTTAGCTCACTGTCTTGTCTGTTTTTATCCACCTACTGCGTTGCTGTGTGGAGTTCTTTTGACACCATGAGTAGGATTGCTAATGTGAAGTGATGATGTTCCGCTATTCGTACGTGTTTGCCTCAGGTACATGATGCTTGACTACCACCTAGTGGCGCAAATGTGACGTGACAAAATGATCACTGAATAATAATAAACCAAATGATATTATGATTTAATAAAAAAAAAAAGGTTGAAATTATCGATCATCGACCAGCAAAATTTGCTACCGTGACAGGCCTAATGATGTTTCTGCCCATTGTGCGAGTATTATGTTTTTTTCAAGATACAACATACAGCAATCCCTCCTTTATGGCAGGTAATTGATTCCACACCTGACCGTGATAAGTGAATTTCCACCAAGTAGGATTCAATATTAAGAAATGGAAGATTTTCATAGTTAAGGCATAGAAAACCTGTTTATGGCCTTTTAAATAGTCTTTTTAACATTATTAGCGCCTTCAAGACATGAAACAACACTCCTGTAGTCACCTTTACATTTGTATAAAGCAATATAGTAGATATAATCAGAAAATAAGACATATTAGACATGAATAACATAACAGCCTCGCACATTACCCTTGTTGTTGTTTTTCTGGACAGCGTACTTCCTTGTGGCTTTTAATGGCTTTACACTCGTATTAGCCAATATAGTAGACAGAATAAGAGTAAATAAGCCATGGAAGACGTAAATACAACTCCTGCAGTGTCACAGTAAATGTGTTCCCGAGGGAACCTTAGTGAGGAGTCCAGTGCCCGTCTCAACGAACATGACACCTGGTGGCCAATGTACAGGGTCAGGCAAAATGATCTGACACATTTGTAGGTTAAATAAAAGGTAAATAAAGTAAAGAAACAAAAAAGTGTTTTTATTTTGGAAAAGTACATATAATGCCATTTTTTTCAGATGCCATTTTGCTTTATTTTTTATAATGCCATTGTTTTTGGTTTCTTTTTCAGTTGCTGCCATGAATTGGACTGGTGAGCATCGCGCTTTCATTGTGGAAATGTTTATCAAAACCAACGAATTCCGTTTGCACTTCAATCTTGGTAGACATGATCCGTACAAGCTGGAAACACCATCTTGTTATGGTTACCAACTTCACAGCTACTGGATCTGCATTGAGTGTGTGGACAATAATGGATCCCATTGGACTGATTTCATTTTTAAAACATCATGAAACAAAATGGCATTATATGTACTTTTCCAAAATAAAAACACTTTTTTGTTTCTTTACTTTATTTGCCTTTTATTAACCCACAAATGTGTCAGATCATTTTGCCTGACCCTGTAGAATACTACATTCATTAAAATGCTTGTTCTGTAGTTCATTTAGTTGGATCATTTAGCCATTTTTATGCTTGAAAATGCTTCGTTTAGGACAAGTCAATTTGCTTAAAAATGCATTTAAAAAAAATAAGAGGCCATATTCGAGCACAAAACATTATGTATTTCGAAAAAATGTGATGTAACATTACTGTACCTACATTTGATTTTTGTATTCACCTGAAGGCTTTTACAGGTGTACTTTGTATACTGAAAGAGGAATCATATACCCTCTGTTTTTTCCCCTCATCCAACTATATATTTTAACAAAAATTAGACTAAAAAGTTAGAGTTTTCGTCAATTAAACCTGGAGTAAAACTATGGCATATAAAAATGACTAAAACTTGACTACACAGGAAGCATTTTCGTCCAAAAGACGAAGTCTAGAAATCAAATGGCTGTCAAAAACAACACTGCAAACTGTCTTTTGCTACGTGGAATGCTAGCTACTTTGGATATTGGATTGTTTGTGTACGTGCGTATACCAGTGTTGTCCAAAGTGTGGCCTGGTGGCCATTTGCATCCCATGGCACTTTGTAAACATACAATTAAACAAGAAACCAAAAAAAAAAGGGTGTGCCCGCCTCTCGCCCATAAATCGGCTGGCATAGGCTCCAGCATACCCCAAATACATTTAATTACTTTTTAAAAGCAGGCACTGATAGATTTTGTTCCCCCAATTATTTCAACCCTTTACTCAAATCAGAGTCCTATTTGCTATCCTTAATGCACATAACCAATTTTATAATTGACTTCTCCTATTTGTATTCCACTTTGTCATTATTGCACAAATCATTTCATCTCACGATCCACGCTTTTCTCCCCATATATACACTCCTGTTGCAAATGTTAAGACCAGTTGAGAAATGGCAAGAATGGACATTTTCAGAGAATAAAGTCCATGCTCAACATGCAGTGTGAGCCACTCACCTCACAAGCAGCTCCAGGGAGACCACATTGCTGCAGCAGCCGACAAACACAAGAAGAATGGCGAACACGGTGCTCATGGCTGCTCACTTCAGGCACCGACTTGGTGTGGGGAAATGTTGGTTTCTTCAAAGGTAAGGCATGGTGACCAGCTAACAAGCTGCTATTTGAATCCCCTTGCCTGCTTCAACACGAACAACTCCAGCAAACACGTCTCGAGTGTCGCATCTCTGGGGGATGATGGGAGTTGTAGTTTGTGTTGGAAAACATAGAAAGATAGGCACCCCGTGGCATTACTTGACAATGTTTTCAGCGTTTGAAGGTGTCTATCTTTTTAAACACCAAACACGCGAAACTATTGGCGTGATTTAAGTAGCACACGTGTAGAAAGCACGAATGAGGCTAGTATGCTCGGCTGTACATAATAAAGTCTGTTGCGCATGCGCCGGACATGAACGCGACGCTCTCTCACTCTTCCATTAGTGGAGTATTTTGTCAGAGCATGCTACAAATCCCTCACTGCACAGCATTGATCGTATTTAACACCTCTTAAAAATATACATTTAAATATACAAGGTTACACAAATATAAAACATATTTAAAACCAGTTGAGGATTTAACGTCAGAGTGGGCTGCTCCAACCTTGTGTGAGAATAGACGATCTCGAGGCGGACGTGGTGTACTGAAACCGCGGCTTGCTAGCTTAGCGTCTCTCCCACAGCCACTGAAGAATCAACAGTTTACTCGCCACCATCTTCAAATAGCTGGAGGGTTATTGTCGGTATACGGATCGTAAGCAACACCCCTACGCCGCCACCAACATGATTTCACTCACGGATTCGCAAAGTAAGAGCTACCGCCCCGAACGCGGTTCTTTTGTTTGTGTTGAAAAGCCGGTTTAGCTATTTGTTGTTTGGCTAGTAGGTGCTTGAACACTATTGGCTGAGAGGCGTCGTGACGTCTCCTGAAAAGAGGAAGCGGAAAGGATAGCACGTTGATACCGTTGTACTTCTAAAAATAACAGTTCATATCCTATATTTACTCATTAGTTTTATACAGCAGCATACATATTTAGCATGTCTTTAAAGTAAGTAAGGTAAGCTTTCCTGACCTTTTTGTCACAGGCCTTCTTTGTGTTGTGCATTTTTTTTTATCATATTGTATTGCTTTCCTTGCTTCCTGCAGAAATTGGTATGGGGCTGACAGGGTTCGGAGTATTTTTCCTCTTCTTTGGGATGATGCTCTTCTTTGACAAAGCTCTCCTGGCCATTGGAAATGTGAGTTGACTTCACAGTGTCGAAGAGTCAAACACAGTCCTCATCCTCCATTTTTCCCCATTTGTGTTTCTCAGATACTGTTTGTCTCAGGTTTGTCCTTTGTCATTGGCCTGGAGAGAACATTCAGATTCTTCTTCCAGAGGCATAAAGCCAAAGCCACCAGCTTCTTCCTGGGAGGAGTGTTTGTCGTTCTGATTGGCTGGCCGATCATCGGAGTCATTCTTGAGATCTACGGCTTCTTCCTCTTATTTAGGTCAGCTCAAGGGGAAAGAAAAGATCAATTAATGTGCTGTAGTGTTAACTTGTCTTATGTTCTCTATTGTTTTTCCCCCTACAACAGGGGATTCTTCCCGGTTGCGGTGGGCTTCATCAGACGGGTACCAGTGCTGGGCTCCCTACTTAGCTTACCATGGATCAGAAATGTAAGTATGGATGACCATTGTGATGTTTCATCTTGTTTTGGAGTCTTTTAAACAACCGTATAGTGCAAGAGGTGTCCAAAGTGCAGCCGGGGGCCATTTGTGCCACACGTCACATTTTTAAAAATAAAATGTATCAAGAAAAATCAGCAAAAATGGAAAAATCAGTAATTTTACAAGAGTAAAGAATATAACAATATAGGAATAATATTAAGAGGAAAAAAGAGAAAAAGTCATAATTTTACGAGAATAACGTCATGAGAAAAAA
Source organism: Dunckerocampus dactyliophorus (assembly GCF_027744805.1). Lineage (NCBI taxonomy): Eukaryota > Metazoa > Chordata > Actinopteri > Syngnathiformes > Syngnathidae > Dunckerocampus > Dunckerocampus dactyliophorus. The sequence continues at coordinate 219,187 of NC_072823.1, forward strand.
TACCATCATTTTAGTAGCATAAAGTTGAAATATTGAACAACATGTTATTTTTTAGAAGCTGAAAAGTTAGGAGAAACAAACAATGCAACAAATACAGCTCTAATTTTTGATTTGTTCTGATGTTACGAGAATAAAAGACTAAATATTATGAGAATAAAGCCATAAATTCCAAAAAGAAAATGTACAAGAAGATAGTTGAAATTGTTGAAATGGAAAAAGCTGCTGTAATTTTCAGAATAAAGTCAAAATAAGTGGACTAAAGAGTTGTAGTATAACAATAAAAAAAGTTGCAATTTTACAAGAATAAACTCCTAATGAGGAAAAATAATCTAATTTTAGTAGCATAGAGTTGAAATATTAATGAAAAAAAAGTACTTATTTTTTTAAAGTTAAAGTATGATAAACAAAAAAGTGCGGCTTATAGTCCGTAAAATACGGTAACTTGGTAGCATATCTACATGTGTTGCTTTACAAAATACCCAAGTGCATGCTTTCATTTTTCATGATGTGAAAATACATACTAAGTGCCAATACAAAGAAGCAACATCGTACCTTGCAGCCATCTTAGCAGTGAAACCACAATAAAGGAACACACTGATGCACTTTTGTTGTCTTCTAGTCTTTTAGACCCTTTTTCTTCTCTTTCAGCTGGTGGATAAAATCGGCGAGAGCAACAACATGGTATAACCTCAAGATTTTTTTTGTTTTCCTATTTATCACTTTTTTCCATATATGGTCATTGCCACTCCAGAACTGCATTTTCTCTGTGAGGAGGAAACAGGTTTTTTTTTTTTTTTTGTACCTGTCTGTGGGTTTTTATGGGCTGGGGACCAATGGACTGATCCAAGCAAAACGTCTGGAACTTTCTAAGCGTCCATGTTCTGTGCCTGGACACAAAACAGACAGCATTGTTTGTGTCAGTGGAATTATCTGCGTGACATCGCTAGCCAATGAAAAGCAAATCAAATCACTTTTTTTTTTTGGTTCAAAAACAACTTATGTTGCTTTTCATTGGAAAGTGACAAACAGTTAAGTTGAACTAAACTCATCAAGCTTATTACTGTCATTTTTGTAAGTACATACTTGAAATAAATGATCTTTTTTTAACAAAAAATACATATTCATCTATTTATCAACCTGCAAATTATTTTTTTCCCCATACAGTAATTCCTCTATTATTAATCATAAAATACGCATAACGTTTTTTGCCTACATTAAGCATTCAAAGAGATTGTGATGACATGTAGTATTCTACACTGGTCACTAGGTGTCAGTAATGTTACTGTAATGTTTGAGGAGACCAGGCCTGTCACTATCACAAATTTGCTGGTCTATAATTGTGCTACAAATTATCATCAATATTCAACATTATTGGCAACATTTTGTGACCATTTTTTCATTAATTGTCATGAGACGTCATTCACATTTGAGCCACTAGATGGTACTCAAGTATTTTGTACAGTGTACCTGTGTGAGACATTAGCTAGACACAGAAGTTGCCGGTACGAATGTTTTTGCAATGTAGCTCGCGACACCGTCTGTGTGCGCGCACCATTTTGCACTGTTTTGTTTATATTTACTTTGCCGACCAAACGCCTGAGTAAGCGTTGACTGTTGGGATGAAGGCTCCGCTGCCCGAGCGCCTCCATCTGTAGGTTTTTTTTCCCCCCAGTTGAGAAAACTGTCCATGTCTGCTGTCGGTGTTCATGCGTTCACCATGTTCATTCTGTTTAAAACCGAAATATTCCCGCAATGTGGCTGTGGCATTCGCCCTACAAACTATCACTTTTGTGCCGTCATTCTTGTCAGCGTATGCTTGCTCATGAAGCCAACTGCTAAAACCTCTGTCTCAACTCACTAGTAGCCCCGCCTCCACAAAGAGGCTGAATGAGATGAGGGTTCACTCTCTCCGTTCATTCCACAAACAGATGCAGAGTGAACCCTCTTGTCATTCAGCCTGTGTTGTTTAGACAAGACACGCATACACGTCAGTTTATCCAGGGTGTCGTAATTACCTACCCGTTTTTTTTAATCGTTCCATTTGTCGATGATCGTGACAGGCCAGAGGAGACACACAAGCACCAGACTTGATGTGCTGAGCAACAGGCTTTTATTCCAGTTTTGAATGATCTCACAACAGGAACAATAATCCCTAATAAAAACACGGGCTCACGCCAAGTTGAAACGCAACTCTGAAGCCACGACGTCACTTCCTGCCTGCGCCACCGGAACACATTTACAGCAACATACACGAGCACAAGTCTTATATTCTCTTATTAGTGTAATGGTGATTATAGGGGTGTTATTTCATGTCTGGAGAGCTCTAATAATGTTGAAAAGTGTATTTAAAACGGTTGTAATCAGGTTTACTATGCCCTAACTGCCAAAACATTCCATCTGTAAATAGTAGGGGTGTCATGAGACACACACAACGCATGAGATGAGACGATGTACGAGATTGGGTCCACGGGGACGAGACAAGATTTCACTGGACATGCAGACATTTTTATTTAGCTGATTTTTAGCCTTGCAATCATCTTTTTTCCCTGCTAATTTCCACTACATTACCTTACATTGCTGCACTGCTGTGGTGTATGCTAGCGGCCCCGTCTCCCCCCCACAGAGACAAAGTATGACTAACGAGGTCTTACTCCATTGTTCTGTGGGCTGCTGTTGTTCTATGACGCATCTAAGTGCTCAACTAATGGAGAGTGAACCCTCTTCCTGCCCCTTTTGGAAGCGAGAGACAAGGAAAAAACGACATGCATGCACATGGCGATCTACGGAGGCCGGCAAAATGACCCAGTTCATTTTAATTTACCATGTGATCCATTTATTATGGCGCTACATTTTTTTTCTGAAGGAGAAATCTTGTGACATTTTAGTCTCATGAGAGCTTGTGACACCCCTGATAATTTTACTTATCACGGTGGGGTCTGAAACCAATTAAGCGTGATAAACGAGGGATTACTGTATTATAAAATTAAAATAAAGAAAAATGACACCAGACAGAGTTTGAGGCAATATTGTCACGTACTGCCTGAATGAATAAGCTGTACGTTTGTCCTCCATGAAGACGTCACTTTGTGTTTGTGGAGGTTTTAAAAAAGCCTCTATTGAAGTCTATGAGAGGCGAGCAAGAAGAATATAGATCACAGACGAGCACTTGGCTGATGCCCTATTAACCACAGAGGGAGGCCAGGACAGAAAAACAAAGTGTGTCATGCATGCATAGATTGTTTTTCATTGACAGGATGAATACACACCTTGCCTACACACTCCCTGTCATCACTTCAAGCAGTGACCTCTACCCCTAAAGATGCCACTAATAAGCAGTGGCACTTTCCTCAGCACCTGTCACTCACGTCTGTGACGTCAGCGCCCAACCTGCCGCTTCGCCACACGAGTGCATCTGTTTACACACCACAGTATTTTTTTACAGCAGCAGCGAGCACGCAGGCAGAACGTCTGACAACACAGCACCACAACAGGTAAGATGTTTTTTTTATGATGAGTCGGATCTTGAACGTATGATATGTGTTTTGATTTCTAATGGCTACGACCGTGTGGTTCCAGCTCGGATGGAGAAAATACACTTTTCCCAAATGGAATAATGCAATCTGCCCTCTTAGCGCCTCGACTTCTGCTATGAACAAACAGTTGAAGAGGAGATGATAAATCCTTAATCATTTCATACATGTAACTGTACTTGATTTTTTAAAACTATTATGCGGGATCATATTGTTTCAGGACTTCTGAAATGATCTACAATCTTAAATACAATTTCGTTAGAACGGAAATATTTTCTATTAATACATAAATATATTTGAATCCATTTTATTTTCTTTTTTAACTGTTTGATTGTATCGTATTGTTGAATGATTTCTAAAATGAGAATTTTAAATACAATTGGCAATATTTTAAATGAAATATATTTTAATTAATTTTACTTTAACTAATAGATTGTATCATATTTAATTGATTTTAAAATAAAAAAATTAAAATAAACTTTCATGAAAATAGCAATCTTTTAATTTCAAATATATCGTTTAATGATTTTTTTTTACATTTTTTCACTGTTAAATTCTATTGTCAAATATTCAAAATATTTTAACATTAAATACAATTTTATGAAAATGACAATCTTTTAAAATTGTGTTTTATTATATATATATATATATATATATATATATATATATATATATATATATATATATATATATATATATATATATATATATATATATATAATTACTGTATGTACCTGTATATATTGTATACAATTTTTTAAAATTGATTTAAAAATATATCCAACTTAGATTGCTAGCTTGCAGCTAGCTCTTGGTACGTGGTATGTCACCTCCCTGGTGGGGGAGGAGCCTGAGCAGGTGGGCAAGGTGGAGAAGTTGCGGCTAGAAATAGTCGGACTCACCTCAACGCACAGCAAGGGCTCTGGAACCGGTCCTCTCGGGTGGGGCTGGACTTTATTCCACTCTGGCGTTCCTGGTAGGGGTGGCAATTCTTGTTGCCCCCTGGCTCGCGGCCTCTGCCTTCGGGTGGGGGGAGGGGTCCTGGCTGTGCAGTTTCAGCATACCCGCCCAGCATACCTCGAGGGAGTATCAGAGTGTGCTCCCTCGGGGGATTCCCTTGCTCTGCTGGGGGACTTCAACGTTCACGTGAGACCTGGAGAGGCATGATTGGAAGAAACGGCCCCCCTGATTTGAACCCGAGCAGTGCTTTGTTATTGGTCTTCTGTGCTTGTCACAGATTGTCCATAAGGGTGTCCACATGTGCACTTGGCACCAGAACATCCTGCGGCCGCGTGTTTTGGACACTCGGATGAAGAGAGGAGTGGAGCCGTTAACCGATCACCACCTGGTGGTGACGTGGCTCCTATGGTGGGGGAGGATGCCGGTCAGACCTGGCAGGCCCAAACATATTGTGAGGGTCTGCTGGGAACATCTGGCAGGGTCCCTTGTCAGGAGTTTCAACTCCCACCTACGGAAGAGCTTTGACCATGTTCCGAGGGAGGCGGTGGACATAGAGTCAGCCATGTTTCATGCCTCCATTATCAAGGCGACTGATTGGAGCTGTGGATGTAAGGTTGTCGGTGCCTGGCGGTAATCCCAGAACCCGTTGGTGGACATCAGCGGCGATGGATGCTGTCAAGCTGAAGGAGGAGTCCTATCGGACGTTTTTGGCCCACGGGACTTCGGAGGCAGGCCAAGCGGTCTGCAGCTTTGGCGGTCGCCGATGCAAAGACTTGGACGTGGGAGGAGTTCCAAGAAGGCATGGAGAACGACTTCCAGAGAGCTTCAAACAGATTCTGGACCACCATCCGTTGTCTCAGGATGAGGAAGCAGTGTACATTCAACACCATGTATGGTGGGGATGGTATACCGCTGACCTCAACTAGACTAGTTCACTGGAAACAGGCTGGACTTACTGCGAAAAGCCGACAGGCAAAGCTCTCATTTTACCAGTCGATCTACGTTCCTACCCTCACGAGCTTTGGGAAGTGACCGAAAGGACGAGATGGCGGGTACAAGCAGCCGAAATGAGTTTCGTTCGTCGGGTGGCTGGGCTCTCCCTTAGAGATAAGGTGAGAAGCACTGTTATCTGGGAGAAAGTCAGAGTAGAAGCGCTGCTCCTCTGCATTGAGAGGAGTCAGGTGAGGTGGCTCAGGCATCTGGTCAGGATACCTCCCGGACACCACCCTGGGGAGGTGTTCAGAGCACGTCGACCGGTAGGAGGCCTCGGGGAACTCAGGACACGTTGGAGAGACTACGTCTCTCACCTGGCCTGGAAACGCTTCGAGATCCGCAGGGAGGACCTGGACAAAGTATCCTGGGAGAGCAAACTCTGGGCTTCCCTGCTTAGGCTGCTGCCCCCACCACCCGAACTCAGATAAGCCGTAGAAGATGTGTAACAGGTTTACTTTGTCTATGGTGATTCCACTTGTTCTAACAGTGGTTGGAGTAATGGCTCAATAGCGCCCTCTCTCACTCGTGGGCTATATACTGTATATAGGGCAGAGTGTAATTGCAGCTTTAGTTCATCAGCCCTGTGACCCGAGGTGAGTAGAGGAGCGCTCCTCTATGCCATTGTATGGTTAGCTGTGATGCTAATGTAACTCATTGTCATTGTAGTCTGTAACAACCCTCACGGTAGTGATCAGTGCACATTGTCTCACACCAGGTACATGTTTATTATTGTTTATGTAATCCATATTATACATTGTTCATGTTTATTTGAGTTCATCAGCCCTCTGACCCGAGTCTGTAACAACCCTCACGGTAGTGATCAGTGCACATTGTCTCACACCAGGAATAAACGGTGTCACTGTCTGCAAGAAGCTCCAAGTCTCCTGTTCATTACCACCACAACACAACGCAGAGCTCAGGAGACCTACACCACCCAGAGCTACAGTGCATTCAGCGGGGGTTACAGATGGATGGATGAAATCAAAATAAACCTCCATTTTAACAAATTAAATTGGTAAAGCAAGACCTTTTGCTGTTTGTAAAAGTGTTTTTCAGATTGCAAAGATGTCCTTGGTATGTGTACTGCTGGTGGTGACGCTGGTGTCTCAGTGTTGCTCTGCTCCACAGGTGCTAGATAACTCAAACACATCCTCACCTGAATGCCGGATGATCACAGATGAAATATTTCTCTTATTTCCACCCTTCTTGCAGCGGCGAAACTGGACGCCTCAAGCCATGTTGTACCTGAAGGGCACACGTAAGAATAAACCAGTGACACTTTCCACTAAATGGAGTTGAAAGAATGTTGATCAAAGTTGATGTTGCCGCAGAGGGCCGCCGCCGCTCAGTGGACAAAGAGGACACTCTTCACAGAGGTCCGTGCAACATGCAACACCACAGAGCCAAATGAGTGAGAATAAGTAACAACTGCACGCAAGCATTTGCTATGGTTATTGATAACAAGCATTTATTACCTCCGAGGTTTCCCTGGTGACTTGTTGCTAGGCAGATTTCCCAGGATGCCATCATTTGCACACCAAAGTCCATTCAAGAAGTTAATACCAAATACTCACCAACTTGATTTTAAGTGTGAAACACAGCAGAAAAAGGACAGGGAGATTTGGCAGAAACAGTAACGAGAAGGAAATCAGTACGCTTTTTACGCCACAGTGTAGCATGTGCACTGCTCACATAACATCTGCACATAAATGAATGAATTCCAAGGGATCATCTCGTGCAAATGTTTGTATTTTATTGATTTCTGAGACATTCTGTGCTCTACTTTTCACCTCTGCAGCAACCGACAACCTGCAGGCCAACGACAGACTGTCGTGGATGTCTTCAGTGTTGTCTTATCTGGAGCTGATTGAGCGAAACAGGGATGATCCATGGAAGGTACAACTTGATCTCCATCCTGCGGGACTTTCTCATCTTCTAATGCTTTCATCTATGATGTCTCAGGCTGCTGGAAGAAACAAGGTGGATGAACATGAGCGGAGTTTAAAGTAGATCTGCTGCTTTCCTTCTTCTGCGATGTTCTTTAGCGCTTGCAGATGCGTAATAAAGTACTACAAGTGTGCTCCTTTGATGTGTCGTGACGCTGATGGCTGAAACACTCAGTGACAATTGGAAGGTCAGAACTGTTGAGTCCTTCACACCGTTTCATCATCACAAGGGCTCAACAGATTGGACCTGGCAGCCGTCGCCGAGGTCAGCGGCGGTCCAGACGGACCTTGAGTTGACTCATCGATCCCCCACAACCTCACATCGCAGAGCATTTGGTACAACTTCTTCAGAAAGTTAATGTTTGCTTACAAGTGAGCTCAGGGAAAGTTACGACAGGTCGTTAACGTCTCGGGTGGGAGAAAAAAGGAGCGCTTGATTTGCTCACCCGCACAGTACAGGTAATCTTGCCTGACCCCTAGTTACAAGCACAACTCATGTTACAATTATGTTAGGTGAAAGAGTACAGTCTATAGGTCTATATACTCTCTCACACACACACACACACATATATATATATATATACAGTCAAACCTGTCTATAGCGGCCACTAGAGGGAGTCTGCAAAAGTGACCGTTATAGACAGGTGGCCTCTATAGACAGGTTGGCGTCCAGTTTGAATGTTGACCAGTAGAGGGAAAAAAATAATAATAATGTTGACCAGGAGAGGGCACTGCGGATAAAAGTTGTACAGCACTACTAGGCTTGTTATTATCATGGTTCATGGTTTTAATTCATCCTGAACATGCATGAGTCAAACAGTAGCACATCACATAGTACAATTCACAATTTTGCATGTCCAAAAAGGAGTAGGAAGAAGCAAAGCT